>NW_021635575.1:0-43494 GCF_004799145.2 Neltuma alba | reverse complement strand
AAACATAAAAGGCATCAATGGCGTCTCGCTAGCTCGTCCATTATATGACCGATAAGAAGAATACTGAATTCTACTTAGAGTTATAATGGAGTACATAAGAGCAATAAGGGTTAGAGGCGGACAAAAGGCAAACCCATAAGAAAGTCTTACTGGATTTGGGCCATAGAGCTAGTGTCCTCCTTTATGAACAAAACGCGAAAACTTAGAAGCCTAAGAAAAGCAATGCTTGATTACCTTTATGTTCATATCAAATGATGTAATATTTGTATTGTCTAAGTTTGTGTTTCATGCATTGTAACAGACTAAGTATGTTATTTAATTAATGAAATTACTTGAATTATTGTTGTATGATTATTTGTGAATATCAAGTGTATGCTTTTATAAGTGGGAGCTTTTAGGATATAAGACTTCTAAAGGTTACATTTTTTGAAGTGCTTATATAGTATTCTTGATAGAATATAATGATAATTACTAGTATCTGTGTGATGGGAGGTACAAACGTATTCTCCTGATCATAGATCTTGTAATTTCATTTTTACTGATCGAGGATAATATAGGCACATTACATTGTATACTTCATTGTGCTATATACTGAAATGTTCTTTGGTTCGGTTCTTTTTAAAGAGAACATAGATTAATGTGGGATAGATTTGTCACAGAACTAAGAATGGCAACCAAGAACATAATTGCTGAATTGAACAAAGGAGAAAAGCTTAACGGGGACAACTGGGACATCTGGCACCGAAAGGTCCAGTATATCCTAGAAGAACAGGATGCGATAGAGCCTCTCACCACTGCTATGGTTGAACCTGAAGCTGGCAACATGGTCCAGCACAGGAGAGACCAAGAGGCATATCTAACTTGGAAAAAGAAGAATAGCATAGCAAGAATCACGCTTTTGAGCTCCATGGCTGATGGCCTGATGTGCGAATTTGAGTCGCACAAAACTGCACAAGCCATGTGGATAGCATTGAAGGATAAGTTTGGTGGAGTCTCTACGACCAAGCTTAGAAGGTTGACGATTAAGTTCGATACCTATAAGCTCAAGCCAAACAATCCTATGAAGCAACATCTGAGAGAGATGGCCATATGATCCGGGAACTGAAGGAAGCTGGACATAACCTGTCTGATGAGCAGCAAGTGCAGGCTGTCATCAGGTCACTCCCTGCAAGTTGGGAGCACATGAAAGTCAACCTACCCACAATGAAAACATCATCACTTTTAATGATGTAGCTAAGCATCTGGAGCTGGAAGATGAACGTCTAGAGGCTTACAAGAGCTCTGGACAGACTTATTTGACTGAGGATGCTGGTACTTCCCAATCTAAGCCCAATTTCAAAAAAGGCAAGAAGCCCCAAAAAAAGGGAAGAAGGGCGGTCCTCAATTTAAAAAGGGCAAGAAACAATTCAAGAAGAAGGAAAGAAAGGCGGGAAGAAGAAGCTAGACCTGAAGAAGGTCAAATGCTTCACCTGCCAACAGATGGGCCATTTCGCACGTGACTGTTCCAAACAGGCTGAAAGCGAAAAGGTATTAGTGAATTATGTGAATTCACATGTTTCATATGTTCTAGTACTGTTTTTCTAACAGAACCTGTTTCTTCTTCTTGGATTATAGACTCAGGCTCCACAGACCACGTAAGCAGGGATCGGGGATCCTTCGTGGAATACCGTCGGTTGTCGTATCAAAGCAAGTGGCTTTACGTTGGGAACAATGCGAGAATCGAGGTTCGAGGCATTGGCACCTGCAAACTTGCTTTTGTGGTGGAAAGACCTTGATACTCCATGATGTGCTTCATGCTCCCGACATCCGACGAAATTTAATTTCTGTTATTTGCTTAGTAGACTTTGGGTTTAATGTTAATTTTCATAGCAAAGTTGCAGACATTTTCTTCAACTCAGAACTTTATGGTTCAGCATTCAGATTCCAGAAATTTTTTGTTATGGATCTTGCTTTTGGTTTTAACGCTCATGATTGTTTTGCTATTTCTTCAAGCAATCCTGATATGAATATCTGGCATGCTAGACTAGGACATATTAATCAAAATAGAATGATTAAACTGGCAAAAGAAGGAATGTTGGCGCAATCCTTAACATGGAAATGTCCTTATGTGAAAATTGTCTAGCTGGTAAGGCAACTAGAAAACCTTTCGGTAAGGGAACAAGAGCTGAAAATCCATTGCAATTAATCCATTCTGATATCTGTGGTCCAATGAGTGTGAGGGCGAGACAAACTTGGTATTTTATTACCTTTATTGACGATTTTTCACGATATGGTCATGTCTATTTGATCTCGCATAAGTTGAAGCTCTTGAATGCTTTAGACGATACATAAATGAGGTAGAGAATCAAATGGACAGTAAAATTAAAGCATTACGTACTAATCGAGGTCGTGAATATTTATCTGATCAATTCAAACAGCTCTGTGAGGAAAAAGGGATAATTAGACAACTGACTATCCCTGGCACTCCACAACAGAATGGAGTGGCTGAGAGGAGGAATAGAACTCTTCTAGACATGGTTAGGTCTATGATGGCTCAAGCAAACCTACCAATTTCATATTGGGGTGATGCTTTATTAACGGCAACCTTCATACTTAACTTGTGCCCCTCAAAATCAGTCGCTTCCACACCCTATGAATTATGGACAAATGCAAACTGATCTAAGTGTCCTAAGACCCTGGGGGTCAGCAGCATATGCTTCATGATGATTCCCACAAGCATGGGAAATTGGGTCCTAGAGAAAGAAGTGTATTTTTATAAGGTACTCTGAACAATCTAAAGGATACGTTTTCATAGGTGAAAACGAAGATGGAACAGTGACTGAAATGGAATCAAGAGATGCTACATTCATTGAGACTGAATTTCCTAATAGAGGAGATGTTGACCGCACTGTATCTCTTTATGAGACACAGAACAAGTCAGTACAGAACAAATTGACAGACCAGAATCGTCTAGGTGTGTCAATCTGAGTGGGAGCCAAGAAAGGTCAACACCAAGACCTGAACAAAGAAAGAAAGATAAGCAAATAGCTCCCGTCAGAAGGAGTAACAGGAAAGTGTTCCTAAAAGACGCTTTCAAATAGAAGGCGAATCTCTCTTAGTTACTCCAGAAGGGGATGATGAGCCCCGTTCTGTATGAGAGGCCTTGGCAGGTTCTGCAAAAGATGAATGGATGAAAGCTATGGAAGAAGAAATGGACTCAATGAAAAAGAACCAAGTTTGGGTGTTAGTTGATCTTCCAAAAGGGCGTAAAGCCATTGGGAACAAGTGGGTTCTCAAAATTAAAAGAAAAGTGGATGGATCAATTGACAAATACAAGGCTCGATTAGTGGCAAAGGGGTACACACAACAGGAAGGAATAGATTATGAAGATACATTCTCACCTGTTGTGGGTTTCAATTCTATTAGACTTATTCTGGCAATAGTAAACAGTTTAGATTAGAATTACATCAGATGGATGTAAAAACCACATTTCTGAATGGTGATCTGGATGAAGAAATCTATATGGAACAACCATTAGGTTTCATTGAAAAAGGAAAAGAAAATAAAGTTTGTAAACTAAAAGGTCCATTTATGGATTGAAATAGTCATCCAGACAGTGGTATTTGAGGTTTCACAAAGCAATAACCTCATATGACTTCCAAATGATAGAGGAAGACCACTGCGTCTACATTAAGCGGTTTGAGGGTAATTTTGTCATTTATCCTTATATGTAGATGATATACTATTAGCCAGAAATAGTCTAGATTCGGTGGTGGCTATTAAAGAATGGCTTTCGTCGAATTTTTGAAATGAAAGACATGGGTGAAGCAGAGTATATACTTGGAGTTAAGATCCAAAGAAATCGTTCAAAACGAATCCTCTCTCTTTCACAAGAGAATTATATCAACAAGATTCTTGAGCGATTTAACATGAAAGACTGCAATCCCATGAGTACACTCGTTGCCACTGGAGTGGCTTTGAGTTCTGACATGTGTCCCAAAACCGAATCTGATAAGAGAAGATGAAAAGAGTTCCATATGCCAGTGCTGTTGGTAGTCTGATGTATGCAATGATGTGTACAAGACCAGACATCTGTTATGCAGTGGGACTGGTGAGCAGATTCCAGTCTAACCCCCGTGAAAAGCATTGGAAAGCAGTGAAGAGGATCTTGAGATACTTAAAGGGCACTTCCAATTATGCACTGTGCTACGAAGGAGGTGACCTGCGTCTTGTTGGGTACTCCGATGTTGATGTAGGCGGAGATGAAGAAGAACGAAGGTCAACTTCAGGTTATACCTTCTTACTCAACAATGGCACCATATGTTGGAGTAGCAAGAAGCAAACGTGCATTGCCTTACATTCGATGGAAGCTGAGTTTGTGGCTTGCACTGCAGCAGTGCAAGAGGCTTTATGGCTGAAGAGATTTATAGAACACCTTGGATTTGGAAACAAGAGTACCAATCCAGTGATGGTATACTGTGACAATACTGCAGCCATAGCCTATACTAAAGATCCTAAGTATCACAGCAAAACCAAGCACATTGACATCAAGTATAATTTTGTTAGAGATTACATAGCACAAAAGATTGTTACTGTACAATACATTTCAACCAAATGTATGGTAGCAGATCCTCTGACAAAGCCAATAGGCGAAAAGTTTTTAAAGAACATGTACAAGCCCTTGGCATACATAAAGTGTAATATGAATGCTTCATTAATGAAATTATATTTCGTTATCACTTCATGTGTCTGTCCGAAAGTATACAATGTCTAGTATGTCGTACAGGTTAAAAAGGTTGGCTCTCTCACACGGGCAACCGCCTTTGACACTCAGGTGGAGTGAACAAAGATGAGACATTTGTGTTCACCAGTAAAGCAGCAATGAATGCTGATATGGTAGAGAAGAAACACAAACTTTATGTTGCCTTGACTAAAGTGTAGCAAGTCAAGATGAGATCCACATTGATAAAGCTGGATCGAAGTTTGGAATCCCACTTCCATAATACCTATAGCCAGACAACAAACTCTTCAACGTCGACGTCATAACAATGAGCAGAGTTGAAGAATTTGGGTTTAGATACTGAGTGTGTCTGGACCTAAGTCTGTACGGTGTTAATAATAAATCTAAATCGACATACGCTCTTATAGTAAAAGAGTAACACACCGTAGCATGTGTTTCATACCACATGTGCTGGGAGAACCACAAAAGGGAACAAGTGAAAGATCCCTGCTTCATTGCTGTGTGAGTCCCAGGGAGGAATTATCCTCTTGTTGGTGTCCTTTGACTTTGACAATATCATGAAGATATGTTTCAGTGACTGCTACTTTGGCATATGTCCTATGGTCATGATTGATGCGATCCAAGGTAGTATGCTAAGAAAGCGACTGATTCATTTCAAAGTGATATTTGGGCGAAAGGAAGATTGACTGTGATATACACACCTATGCTAGTGTCTGTGACATGTCCCTTATGACATTTTGTGGTCGTAAGTGTGGATACTAGACATAAGAGAAAGGTAATCTAAGTCAACTATTGACTCGAGAGGGATTAGATTTACCATGAAAAAGTATATATAAGTAATCTAGGACATCTGAGGCATAATTTTGAAATTCAAGCTACACAAAGGATGTTAGGATTATAGTTTTGATGATAACAAAGTTAGATTAATTGGGTTAAGTATGTTGATCGATCATCTGATCGATCAACGTTTATCGCTAAGTTTTCAGATAACTGTCAGGTATAAATCAGTTTTATAGTAGATATTTTGATCGAAGAGCTATCCGATAAGTTGTTAATCGATAAAATGATCGATTATCGCTAACATGGAAATCACATAAGGTTACAGTAATTATCGATCACTTGATCGATAACATCAGATAAACAAACAAGTAACAGATAAAGAGAACCAAATCTGAAGTGCATTTATCGATCACATGATCGATAAATAGTTATCAATAACGACTTCGATAAGAGGTAACACACTCTACTCGTTCTGCACATTAATTCTGTTATCATTTATCCATCATATTTTCGATCATTTGTTTATCGATCACATGATCGAACATTATGCTCTAACTCTCTGAATGCAGGTAGTCATCATAACTGCTGAATCGATAACCTTATCGATCAGAAAGTTATCGATCACATGATCGATAATCAATGTTTTTCTGCTCATATTTAGTTTTTTTTCTGCAACCTAATTATCGATAATATTATCGATAATTTAACTTGTCTGCATAATTTTTTCACATAACATGATCGATAAAGAGTCTCTGGATTGCTATCTTCGCATTAACTTATGTTAAACCTTTTTTCGATCACCTAATCGATCATTGACTTATCGATAATATGATCGATCATCCGATTTCCTGAAACTCATGTTTTCACAAAACGTGATCGATAATCAGTTTCTTTACCTTACAGGATTAAATTTCTTTTTTCACTTTATCGATCACTTGTTCGAATATTCATTGATCGATCACCTGTTCGATCATTCCAGATAGTCTGTGTTTTTCGCTGAACATATTCTTACTCATTGTTTATCGATAACCTTATCCATCATCTATTTATCGATAATTTGTTCGATCATCAATGACTGAAGTTTCATTTCAATAACATTTGAATTATCAATAATCTGTTCGATCAACAAGTGTTCGATCACTTGTTCGATCATGGAACGATTTCCGTTTACTATGATAATTCTTAAAATCAATGATCCAACACTTGATCGATAATATGTTGAACTAATTCAAAAGCTTTCACTCTGTTTATCGATAACCTGATCGATCAACAAGTAATCGATCACCACTTCGATTAAGCATGTCCAGGATCTCTTTCTGCTCTTTTTACAGATAAATCATTCATCTAGAATCATTGTATAATCGATTCATTCTTCTTCTTAGTTCATGACTAAAGCATACACCGCAAGACTCTTACTTGTTCAAAGTTTAAAATATGCAGATTACTAAGAAAGATTGCAACGGCTCTTCAACGGACGTATAACTGAACGTACAAACCTACAGTGTCAGAAGCTCAGACGCATTAATGGCGGAACCGTTGAAACCGCGAAAACACGCAAACGGAGTCACAACGGCTAGAAGCTCTTCCGTCTAACTACTACTTAACGATCTCAACTATAAAAGGCGCGAAGAAGCATTAATGAAGGGATTGAATACCGGAACTACCACCTGTGATTATTAAGTCTAGCATTCAATACTCTGTTTTCCTCAATACTACTGAGCGTCAGTGTTCATCATTAATTTCACTCTGTAAGAGAGTCGATAACTACTCTTCATTAATTACTATTGAGTGATACTCAAGAGTGTGGACTCTTGAGAGGGCTTGTATCCTTACGGGAGTAAGGGGAGTGATTGAGCGATTCAATTACTGTACCGAGGCACCAAGAGCCCTGTCGATCTTGGAAGATAGTGAAATACTCAGAGGTGTTCTGAGGACTGGACGTAGGTCAAGTGGTTAAGACCGAACCAGTATAAATCTTGTGTCTTCCCTCTGCGGTGAAATCTCTCCTGACTCTGACTCTCTGTTTTCAATACTGTCTCGTTTTAATTTTAAAATTTTTATAACTCACCCAATTCACCCCCTCTTGGGTGAGATTGATTCTAACATTTGGTATCAGAGCAGGTCTCTTCATTAAGGATTTAACAGTCCGAAGAGAGATCTAATGGCAGGATTCGGAGACAGCGTGCTACCGGAAGGATGTTCAACATCCAAACCGCCAGGCTTCAGTGGAGAAAATTATACCTTCTGGAAAATGAGGATGAAAATCTTCATCAAGGCCACAGAGTATGGTTTGTGGGACGTAATAGAGCACGGCAACTATGTCCCAATGAAAACAATAGATGGACAGCAAGTACGCAAGAGTCCCAGGGAGTTCGATGAGGAAGACAAGAAGCTGGTGACCCTAAATGACAAAGCTATCAACATACTCACGTGTGCACTTAGCCAGAGGGAATATTTCAGAGTCTCAAGTCTGGAAACTGCAAAGGAAATGTGGGAGGCTCTGGAGATAGCTCACGAAGGAACCACCGGTGTAAAACAGAGCAGAATCAACACTCTCACCACCGAATTCGAGTTATTCAGAATGAAGGAAGGAGAGAGTATCCGAGACATGGAAGTCAGATTCTCACATCTCATAAACCACCTCACTGCACTTGGGAAGAAATATAGTCAAGAAGATCAAGTGAGGAAAATACTGAGCGGTCTCACAAAAGAATGGGAACCGAAAGTAACAGCTATTGAAGAAACCAAAGGAGAATCCATTGGTTCTGTTGCAGCGCTGTTCGGGAGCCTCGCTGAATATGAGAGCAAGCAAAAATACAAAAAGGAGATGAATGAGAAGAACCGGAAAAGCATCGCTCTTAAAACTCAAGAGAGCGAAGATGATAATGAAGATGATCTTGAGGATGATGAAATGGGCCTTATAGTCAGAAGGTTCAAGAAATTCTACAAGAACAGAACCGAAAGAAGTTCCAGCCGAAACGCAGAATTTCATCATATCCGAACGAATCAAAGGATCCAATCATTTGCTTCGAATGTAAGAAGCCAGGACATATCAAGGCGGAATGTCCCCAACTTTCCAGAACGAAGGACAAAGAAAGAAGAAAGAAAGATTTAGAAAGAAGAAAGCCTTCGTCACATCAATCTGGGGAGACAGTTCTTCGGATGAAGAAGAAGAAAGTGATGATGAAGAAACCGCTAACATCTGTCTAGTGGCCCAAGAAAACGAGGAATCAGAGACAGACGAGGTAATAATTTCTGAACCATCTTATGATGAATTACAGTCCGAATACAATGCATTACATTTAGAATTGGTAAGAATTGCAAAGGAGTTAGTAAGTTCTAAGAAAAGGATAAAGTTTTTAGAAGAACAACAATCGAAGGTTGAAGTCAATGTAGATTCGATTTCAACTTGCAAAGATTGTGAAATGAACGAAAAGAAGATTAAAGATCTTACCAGAACTTTAGAAAAATTCACTAAAGGTAGCGAAATGCTTAAAGTGATCCTAGGAGCTCAACGATGTTCTATGGACAAAACTGGTATAGGATACGATCCAACTCAGGATAAGTCAAAAGGAAAGAAAAGAGTAGTGGTAGATCATATCTTACATATTTTAGAAATTCTGTGCATTCTTCAAATCCATTTGCACTTTGCTCTCACTGCAACCGTAAAGGCCATTCAACTTCTTCTTGTTACTATAAGAAGAAAGGAGCCTACGGAACATTAAAATGGGTGCCCAAAGGTACTTATGTGCCAAAGATAACTCATACTAACCAAAAAGGACCCAAGAAGGTATGGGTACCTAAAACATGATTGTGATTTTGCAGGTATGTCTCAAGGCATCCAGAACAAATAAATGGTATATAGACAGCGGATGCTCCAGACACATGACGGGTGACACTGAGAAGTTTACATCACTCAAACCAAAAGAAGGAGGAAAAGTAAGCTTGGAGGAAACCAATCGGGAAAAATTGCTGGAATTGGAGAAATCGGAAGTAGCATGGGCATGAAGGTCGAAGACGTGTACTATGTCGAAGGTCTATGTCATAATCTCCTCAGTGTCAGTCAAAGTGCGGACAAAAACAACTGGGTGATCTTTGACTCTGAAGAATGCTTAATCATAAGCAAAGATGACCTACCCTTGAAGAAAGAAGAATTGAATACAAAGCTGAGAGCTCCGAGGGACGGTAACTGTTATACACTTCAAATTGATTCTAAAACCTCTGAAAACTGTTTTATTAGTAAAAAGGAGGAAAGTTGGATTTGGCACAAACGACTTGCACATGTTAACATGAATCAACTTTCAAAATTAATAAAAAGGGATTTAGTTGTTGGTTTACCAAAAATTCAGTATGAACGTAATGTTATCTGTGATACATGTCAAAAAGGTAAACAAACAAAGTCTTCGTTTAAATCAAAGAAGACAGTTTCAACTGAAAGACCACTCCAAATGATTCACATGGACTTGGTCGGCCCATCAAGAGTAAAAAGCTTTGGTGGAAATCTGTATACTCTTGTAATAGTTGATGACTATTCGAGATTTACCTGGACTCTGTTTCTTTCCTCTAAAGATGAAACATTTAATGCATTCATTGTTTTTGCCAAAAAGGTTCAAAATGAGAAAGGTATATCTATTGTGTCAATCAGGTCTGATCACGGAGGAGAATTTGAAAACAACGAATTTGCAGACTACTGTGAGGAGCATGGAATTGACCACAACTTCTCTGCACCAAGGACTCCTCAACAGAACGGAGTAGTTGAACGAAAGAATAGAGTACTCACGGAAATGGCTAGAGCAATGCTAAATGAGAAAGGAGTCTCACAAGTATTCTGGGCAGAAGCAATGAGCACAGCTTGCTATATATCTAATAGAGCCTACATCAGAACACTGCTCGGAAAGACGCCATATGAATTGTACAAGGGGAGAAAACCCAATCTGACACATCTAAGGATCTTTGGGAGCAGATGCTATATCCACAACAACAACAAAGAAAACTTGGGTAAATTCGATCCTAAAGCTGATGAGGGTTTGTTTCTTGGCTACTCTAATCGTAGTAAAGCATACAGAATTTTCAATAAACAAACTTTTACAATAGAAGAATCAATTCATGTAGTGTTTGCTGAAACTGAAGCAATTTCGAAACCTGTAGATGATGATGCTGAAATCGTTCAAAATTTTCAAAAACTGGATTTGAACAAAAATTCAAACAAATTATTTTCAGAAACCGTTTCAGAAAACAGGGATGATTTAAACGATCCCTCTTTACGAGAAAATCTAGAACAGCCAAAGGCATGGAGATATAACCGAGATCATCCACTGGAACAAGTCATTGGTAAAGTCAATGAAGGGGTCAAAACCCGGAGACAAGTAGTCAATGAAGTTCTTTTTTCTGCATTCATATCTCACATTGAACCCTCCAGTATTGACGAAGCACTATCAGATGAATTCTGGATAGTTGCAATGCAGGAAGAGCTTAACCAATTTGAGAGAAATCAAGTTTGGGAATTGGTACCCAGACCAGATGACCATCCGGTCATTGGCACCAAATGGGTATTCAAAAACAAGCTCGATGAATCCGCACAAATCGTCAGGAACAAAGCCAGATTGGTAGCCAAAGGCTATAATCAAGAAGAGGGAATCGATTATGAAGAAACGTATGCTCCTGTAGCCAGATTGGAAGCCATACGAGTTCTTTTGGCATTTGCTTGCATCAAAGATTTCAAACTATTTCAAATGGATGTTAAAAGTGCATTTCTGAACGGTTACATATCAGAAGAAGTGTTTATCGAACAACCTCCCGGTTTTGAAAATTCAAATTTTCCTAATCATGTTTACAAACTTAAAAAGGCTTTATACGGTTTGAAGCAAGCTCCTAGAGCATGGTATGAACGTCTTAGCAACTTCCTGATAGAAAAAGGATTTGAAAGAGGTAAAGTGGATGCCACACTTTTCATTAAAAGAAGTAAGAAAGATCTTTTGATTGTTCAAATATATGTAGATGATATTATTTTCGGTGCTACTAACGAAGATCTCTGTCAAGAATTTGCTAAGCTTATGCAGGGAGAATTCGAGATGTCCATGATGGGAGAACTAAATTTCTTTCTGGGATTACAAATCAAACAAAAGAAAAACGGTATATTTATATCCCAGACGAAATATGTGAAGGAGTTACTGAAGAAATTTGGAATGGAGAATGCCAAAAGTGTAAAGACTCCTATGAGCTCAACCTGTTCGCTTGATGTGGACGAAGACGGCAAAAACATAAATCTAACAAGATATAGAGGGATGATCGGCTCTTTACTATACCTCACTGCTAGTAGACCAGATATTCAATTCAGTATGGGAATGTGCGCAAGATATCAGTCAGCTCCAAAAGAGTCACATGAAGAAGCTGTCAAGAGGATACTCAGATATCTTGTAGGAACTCAAAATTTAGGAATCTGGTATCCAAAAAGAGGAACCGAATATCTAATGGAATACTCAGACGCAGATCATGGTGGATATAAAACGGATAGAAAAAGCACCAGTGGACAATGTCAATTCTTCGGAGGATGTCTTGTCTCATGGTCAAGTAAAAAGCAGAACACCGTGGCAATCTCCTCAACGGAATCAGAATATGTAGCCACTGCCTGCTGTTGTGCTCAGATCTTATGGTTAAAACAACAAATACAGGATTTGGGAATCAACTTACGTGAGATTCCAATCTTATGTGATAATACGAGCACGATAAGTCTGTCCAAGAATCCAGTTCATCATGCCCGAACGAAACACATCGATGTCAGACATCACTTCATTCGGGACCATGTTCAAAAGAAAGATGTAAAGGTTGAGTTCATCCCCACTGAATATCAGATAGCCGACATCTTCACGAAACCTCTAGATCAATAGAAGTTTAACTTCTTCAGAAGAGAATTGGGAATGGTAAATCCCAATGAACTGTAAGAAATCTCACGTTATCTCTCGAGATTAATTGTTTAAATTTATTGTTTTGATGATAAAATAACTAACTTAAGCATCGGAGTATGTAGAAATTTGTTTTGCAGGAAGCTCTGTTTTGATGAAGGAAAACAGAGGTAAACAGAGTATAAGATTATCGATCAAATGATCGATAATCCTGAAGGCAAGAAGGAGGTAATTTATCGATCACCTGATCGATAAATCCACTTTGTAAAGAAAGGGAACCGCTCCAACACAACGATTATCGATAATGTGATCGATAAACGCCTTATCGATCAGAACATCGATCAGGAGCTTCAAGGTTTCGAGACCCCTCCTTCAAAATTGGTAAGCATTAATCGATAAGCTGACCGATAAGTAAATTATCGAACAAATGATCAATAAACTACACCAGGTACGCATTTCTTTTGCTGACTTTATCGATAATATGTTTGATAAATGCATGATCGATAACGTGATCGATAATTCTGTTCTATGTTCATATGTGCTCTTTATATTTATCGAACACGTGATCGATCAAGAGTTGATCGATAACTTGATCGATAATTCTGAAGACTATAACGGTACTATTTTGAAGCTCCCCTTGTCAGTTATCGAACCCTAACTCGAAAAATACCGGTCCCCTGTTTCACGCAACGGTCAAGAATCACTATTCCATTAAAATTTTCAACCTCTCTTCCACTCGAATCCATTTCTGTTACATTTCCAACCTTCACCGAGCTCAAAATCGCCTTTTCAGTCGATCAATCACTCAGAAATTGCTCAGTACTTCCGAAATGGCTCGAGTAAAACAGCCAAGTGTGGAAAGGGAAGAAGGGCCGGAGAAACAACCTCAATCAAGCGACACCACCCCTTCGGGCACTCGGAAAAGATATCGACCGAAGATACGGGAAGAACCATCGAAAAAGAAGGGGGTTCTGAAAATCCGTGAGAGTCGGGCCGAAGAGCAAGCGGTCCCTCCGAGAAAATCCCCTCGGTCCAAATCGAAATTACCGATTGTTAGTGAAGAAAATGAAACCGAGTCGGATGATGAAGTATCAGTTCAGAAAGCTATGGAGACCGCACTGAACATTTCCATCCCCAAGCAACCAAGGAAGAAAAAGCAAAGGCCAGTGAAGGAATTGCACGGCAAATTCCTCCTGAAGGTATTTCTACTGAATTCTCAGAGTTGCTGACTGGTAATCTAGACAGTGATGTTAATTTAACCAAGTATAAAGCTGATTTTGGCAATAGAAAATTTTGCCCTGTGGTATCTGTAGACATAGAGGGTCTGAGGAAAAATACACACATTAATCTCGATCTAAGTAACCCCTTACAACATTATTCAAATTGGTTGGCTATTGGAGGTGAATACTGTCCTGAGGTAGTTAAAAGATTCTACTGTAACATGGAATCCGTAGAAGAGTATGATGATCAAGATAATCTCATAGAGAACTACTTAAAGATCACACTGAGAGGCAGATCTTTCAAACTCACAAGTGTCAAGTTAAATGAATTACTCGGGACTCAAGAATTTGTGAGAAGTAGCACCATGAATGAGGTAAAAGCCTACAGAATCTTAATGCAGAGTAGTGATTACCCCAGTGAGCTGAATTTCCCTCCTAAGCAGATGTGTGATTTCTATAGGATCATCCATTACATCTATTCTAGGAGCATAGTAAACAAATCCGGTAGTTTCTCACATCTCACTCAGGATGATTATCTTCTTCTAGCCCGGATTATTAGTGGGGAAAAGATCAATATTGGGGATCTTATCTACTCTGAGATGAAGGACTTTGTTCTTAACAAGTCCAAATCAACCCCAATTCCCTATCCTCAGTTGGCCACCTACCTTCTTCAGGCACATAACATTGCTCCATTTGAGCCTGGGGAACTCAAGACCAAGGTTCCTGCTTTTGGCCTTGCTCAGCTCCACAAGATGAGGATCTCTGTTCCCTTTACACCATCACAGAAGATATCTACAACTAGCACATCTCGGACCCAGGATGAGGCTGAATCCACTGCCGCCCCATCTCATGCCCCTGGTCCATCTTTTATGGAGAGATCCCTCAGGGAAATGTTTCAGGCTGAGCTTCACGCGTTTGAGACCAAAGTATACACCACTGCCAGAGACTATGGGGAAATCACTGATCGAAAGTTTGATGGCATTTCCAAAATTCTGGATCTTCACCGACAAGCTATGGTGGTTTTGGAAAAAGGAGTTACAGAGAGATTTGATTCAGTGGACAAGGAACTTCAAGAGCTTAAAGGGTTGGTTACTTCTCTCTACCACCATTTCACTGCCCCTAGCACAAGCTTCAGCTATGAGGATCTCCTCTTTCATCCACCCTCTCCTCCTCACCCTGAGCCTGCACCTCCTTCCTCTCCCTTACCCACTTCTCCTATTTCCACCACTTCTCCTTCTGTCCCATCTACCTCTCTTCCAGTCCCTACTACTCTTGCTTTTATCACAGTACCTCAACCTGTTCCCTCCTTTCATTTTCCATCCTTTTCTCCACTTTCTCACCTTCCTCCTCTCCCTATTCCCCTGACCATTCCTTCGGTTCATACCTCTTCCCCCTCATCTGATGCTGACAAAAAGGGGGAGAAGAAAACTGATGATGTTTCGTAGCTGTTTTATGGTTTTATGATATTTCTTATGGCTTTATGATATTAGTTGTCTCATTTTCTGTCACTTTTGTGTACCTGGATAATGGTTTTATCGATAACATTTTTTTTGATATTTATTTGCATTCTCACTTATTATATGGCTGTGAATCTGTTTGAGTTGATTTATGACTTATGTTTTGTCATCATCAAAAAGGGGGAGAATGTTAGGATTATAGTTTTGATGATAACAAAGTTAGATTAATTGGGTTAAGTATGTTGATCGATCATCTGATCGATCAATCGTTTATCGCTAAGTTTTTAGATAACTGTTCAGGTATAAATCAGTTTTATAGTAGGTATTTTGATCGAAGAGCTATCCGATAAGTTGTTGATCGATAAAATGATCGATTATCGCTAACATGGAAATCACATAAGGTTACAGTTAATTATCGATCACTTGATCGATAACATCAGATAAACAAACAAGTAACAGATAAAGAGAACCAAATCTGAAGTGCATTTATCGATCACATGATCGATAAATCAGTTATCAATAACGACTTCGATAAGAGGTAACACACTCTACTCGTTCTGCACATTAATTCTGTTATCATTTATCCATCATATTTTCGATCATTTGTTTATCGATCACATGATCGAACATTATGCTCTAACTCTCTGAATGCAGGTAGTCATCATAACTGCTGAATCGATAACCTTATCGATCAGAAAGTTATCGATCACATGATCGATAATCAATGTTTTATCTGCTCATATTTAGTTTTTCTGCAACCTAATTATCGATAATATTATCGATAATTTAACTTGTCTGCATAATATTTTTTCACATAACATGATCGATAAAGAGTTTGGATTGCTATCTTCGCATTAACTTATGTTAAACCATTTTTTCGATCACCTAATCGATCATTGACTTATCGATAATATGATCGATCATCCGATTTCCTGAAACTCATGTTTTCACAAAACGTGATCGATAATCAGTTTCTTTACCTTACAGGATTAAATTTCTTTTTTCACTTTATCGATCACTTGTTCGAATATTCATTGATCGATCACCTGTTCGATCATTCCAGATAGTCTGTGTTTTTCGCTGAACATATTCTTACTCACTGTTTATCGATAACATTATCCCTCATCTATTTATCGATAATCTGTTCGATCATCAATGACTGAAGTTTCATTTCAATAACATTTGAATTATCGATAATCTGTTCGATCAACAAGTGTTCGATCACTTGTTCGATCATGGAACGATTTCCGTTTACTATGATAATTCTTAAAATCAATGATCCAACACTTGATCGATAATCATGTTGAACTAATTCAAAAGCTTTCCCTCAGTTTATCGATAACCTGATCGATCAACAAGTAATCGATCACCACTTCGATTAAGCATGTCCAGGATCTCTTTCTGCTCTTTTTACACATAAATCATTTCATCTAGAATCATTGTATAATTGATTCATTCTTCTTCTTAGTTCATGACTAAAGCATACACCGCAAGACTCTTACTTTTTCAAAGTTTAAAATATGCAGATCACTAAGAAAGACTGCAACGGCTCTTTAACGGGATTACGTAAACTGCAACCTACAGTGTCAGAAGCTCAGACGCATTAATGGCGGAACCGTTGAAACCGGCGAAACACGCAAACGGAGTCACAACGGCTAGAAGCTCTTCCGTCTAACGGCTACTTAATGATCTCAACTATAAAAGGCGCGAAGAAGCATTAATGAAGGGATTTTGAATACCGGAACTACCACCTGTGATTCTTAAGTCTAGCATTCAATACTCTGTTTTCCTCAATACTACTGAGCGTCAGTGTTCATCATTAATTTCACTCTGTAAGAGAGTCGATAACTACTTTTCATTAATTACTATTGAGTGATACTCAAGAGTGTGGACTCTTGAGAGGGCTTGTATCCTTACGGGAGTAAGGGGGTGATTGAGCGATTCAATTACTGTACCGAGGCACCAAGAGCCCTGTCGATCTTAGAAGATAGTGAAATACTCAGAGGTGTTCTGAGGACTGGACGTAGGTCAAGTGGTTAAGACTGAACCAGTATAAATCTTGTGTCTTCCCTCTGCGGTGAAATCTCTCCTGACTCTGACTCTCTGTTTTCAATACTATCTCGTTTTAATTTTAAAATTTTTGTAACTCACCCAATTCACCCCCCTCTTGGGTGAGATTGATTCTAACACCCTGACCCTGTCGAAGACAATAGGATGCCGTGTTCTCTCTATGTGGATTATGAAAATTCACCTGTTCATGTTGCTAGTGGTCGAGCATTCATGGGCACAACGATTCACGGCAACAAAATTCCGAGCAATCAAGCAAGGGTGACAGTGGAGAGGATTGTTTGTGGTCAGCAGGGGTACACCAGTGCCCAATCCTACTGATGAGGTTCGACTCTTGGCCCAAGCTAAAGGACATTTCATTTTGTGGCCAAAGAGACTTATTGCAAAGCCAATGTTGAAGAAGGTGGCAGCAAAGAAGGCTACAACGAGTGCATCATTTGATCCTGTACTCTTGCCTCTTCCTAGTGATGTTGTGCTTATGTATTCCAGTTTGGAGGTTCTTCATTCCATGGTGCCAAACATGGATAAGCCTGTGACTTTCAAGATGCCGTTGGGGGTTGTGGGTTCAGATATAACATACGACTTCACCATTGACAAGAGGGACCTCGTTTAGTTCCTCAACTTTGAGGAGCTTGATATAGCTTTCATGCAGCTCGCTATTTTGTAAGTTACAATATCATTTTCTTATTACATATTATACTTCATGCATGTCCTAATGTTTTTTACTTGAACAACAGGCACTTTAATCAAATCTGTCGAAACGGAGGACTTGAAGGAACATATGGTTTTATGTGTCCTCAAAGGGTGCAGAAAGAATTTAATATTGTGGAAGCAAGGTCAATCTACATTATGACCACAATGACTCAGACCAAAAAGCTAATATATTTTGCACCTTACGTGGAAAGGTAAGTGTATTATTGTATTTGAGATATACAAGCTGTATGTGTCGAGTTATAATTAACATGGTTTACCTTTTGCAGTTATCATTGGACTCTAATTGTTTGTGCCCCTTTTGACAACAAAGTTTACTGGTTCGATTCACTCTGTTGAAGTCCATCCGAAGAAACCAAAGATGTTATCGACACGTTAGTTTTTATTTATATATTTATTACTTGTGAAGTTTATACAAGCATGCTCTAATATCATTTTCTCTTATAATGTTGATAGGGCTTTTTATACTTTTAATGTTATGGCGATTAAACAAAATAGACAAGCACCAACATGGATTCTTCCAAAGGTATATGTTGTTTTGAACTAACTTTTAAACATTTTTGGATGAATTAAAGTTAATGTTTATAATCAATAATGTCTAATATTCAATTTTATATCTTATTTTTTTAGTACCGTTGTCAACAAGGACATGTTGAGTGTGGATATTATGTCATCCGCTACATGAATGACATAATTGAGACAGGAACGACTGAGAAATTAGACGAGGTAAAGATGAGTTACGTTGCATGACGTTCTTCAATTCATTTCATATTTTTGACTAAGTTTACTATGTTATTTTTTATTAACAGATATTTCAAAATACTGCGCCATATCTCATGGATGACATCAACTTGATGAAGGACACTTTGTCAACAACATTGGTAGAAAAAATTGAAATTTAGCTTTCAAATAGATAGGTTATTTCTCAAAAAATTCATTGTTAGATGTTTTCTCTCAGTTCCCTCTTATATGTACATGTTCATGATTTCCATTGTATAGAGAAGTAGTTACTTCTATTTCAGAATTGTTGGACCTAGCTAGCCAATACGTGTTCCTTGGTCTTAATTAACCACCTAGTTCTATTATATTGGCTGGTTCCCTATTTTCGAATTGTGTAAAAGAAATTTCAATGCTGTATATATATCAACTAGCTAATTGATCTTGTTCTGTGTGATCTGCACTGCCTACATTTATTTGGAACTGTAAACTGCAGGGTGGTAAAAATGAAAATCAAGCAGAATTTTTTTAAAAAAAATGTATTTTTAACGGCGGTTATATATATAACCGCCGTTAAAATAATATTCCACGGCGGTTTACCTATAAACCGCCGTTGAAAGTCAAATTTCAACGGCGGTTTTTATTTTAACCGCCGTGGAAAATTGATTTTTCACGGCGGTCATATGTAAAACCGCTGTGGAAAATCAATTTTCCACGGCGGTTTTCTATATAACTGCCGTGGAAAATCAATTTACCACGACGGTTCAAAACCGCCGTGTTTTCTTTACCTTTCAACGTCGCCTTTATCAACTTCGCCTTCAAAACCGCCGTGAAAAGCCACTTTTAACCGCCGTGAAAAGCCTTTTTTCTGGTAGTGTCTGCTTGACATATAGGACACATTTTATGTCCCTTTATACTGTATCCTGACAAGTTTCCATAGGCATGAAAGTCATTTATCATCGTGAAGATAATTGCATGCAGCTTAAAGGACTCTTGCTTATGTGCATCAAACACATCCATGCCTTCCTCTATAATTTTTCAAGTCTTTAACCAAAGGTGCCAAGTGGATGTCGATATTGTTCCCTGACTGTTTTGGTCCTGAAATCATCACAAACAACATCATATACTTGCACTTCATACATAACCAGGGAGGTAAGTTGTAAATCACAAGCAAAACTGGCCATGCACTATGTGCGCTATTAAGAGTACCATAAGGATTAATTCTATTTGCACAAAGCCCAAGACGAAGGTTTCTTGGCTCACTACCAAATTCTAGATACATTTCATCTATTTTCTTCCACTGAGGAGAATCAATAGGGTGCCTAAAATGTTTTCCATCTGATATTTTCTCATCAACATGCCTCGTCAACTTTTTCGCCTCTATTGTATTAGCAAACAAACCTACGAATCGTGGTATTATTGGAAGATACCATAGTACCTTCAAAGGTTGCCCTTTAGTTGTCTCATTAGAATCACCATCACTATCTTTGTTCTTCTCTACTTTATATCGTGAAGATCCATATTTTGGACAGTCACTAAGATCAGCATACTCTTCCCTGTATAATGTGCAATCATTAGGACAGGCGTGTATCTTTTCATAGCCCATTCCCATCTGAGACAAGATTTTCTTTGCCTCATAGATACTATTTGGAAGAACACTATCAGCTAGAAGCATATCACCCAACAATTGAAGTAACTCTGTAAAACTTTTATCTGTCCATCCATTAGTTGCCTTCAAATTGAATAATTTCAATACAATTGTCAACCGTGTATACGTACAACACCCAAGATATAAAGCTATTTCTGTATCACTTTGCAAACTGTCATTTATATGCGATCGTGCGGAGAACCCCAATCCAACATCATAAATCATATCACTCATTCTATCATTGAAACGACCCACAACTCCCTCTTCTTCAACCAATGGCATTGTTCCTCTTTACCTATGCCATATCCATCTTATATATTGAAGATTTATCCCCTCACAAAATAAGCGATCTCTTATACCATCAATAGTCAATCGTCTCCCATTTAAACAATTAACACAGGGGTAAAAATACTTTCCACTTTTGTCATAAGCGTTCCTTTTAGTAAATTCAATAAATTCTTCTACCCTATTCTCATAGTCCTTAGATGTTCTCAAAGCACTCATCCAACTATGATCCATTCTGTTAATATATAAGTAATTCTAAAAAATTTAATTTAATTCAAAAATAAAATCAATAATACTTTAATTCCATTCAACTCAATTCCAAAAAAATTAAAGTAACTCAGTTAATTTCAACAATTTAATCTTGCAAATTAAGCAATTTAAAAAATTTACAAATAAAGGACATAAATTAATTAAAACCTTTAACAAGAAATAAAATATTATCTAATATTAAACATGTTATAAACAAAGAAATAAATTTTATTAGTTACATAGTTAGTATTTTAACATAAACATTTATTTTATATATTAATAATACTGAAAATGTTTACATAATGATTTAGCTAAAGATGAACAATTTGGTGCTTATGAAATTTTGTATGTGACAAGCAAATTTTATTCATTTTCACAAATAAAATTTATCATCCAAAAAATTTTTTCCCAACAAATGAAAGATGTATTTTTCTATTTAAACTTACCAATTTATTTAATCTAATCATTATTAATTGTTTCTAGCATAAATTTATATAATTCATACATTCATCAAACACTGTAACAACTACCAGAAAATGTTTAAAACCACTCCTTATGCATAATTCATGGATATAATGAAAACAAAAAATTAAATAATATAAAATCAAAAACTCTGTTCCATTCCATTGGTTATACATCTGTATTTCATCAAAAATCTAAATTACAATACAATCGCAAGCCCCCTAATTCCAACAAGTTCATCAAACAGCAACATAAACAATATATATGATCAATTAATCTTTGAAAAGATATCTAAGTTACCTATGAAGTGAAGAATGAAAAATGAGGGAGAGTTACAAACTACCCACAGTAAGTTGGAAACATAGAAGCAAGCAAAATATGAGTAAAAAAAAAGAAGAAAAAAGAGAGGAAAAAAATATGAAATGAGGGAGAGGAGTCGACCCTCAATTGAATAAAGGGGTCTTGCCGTATTGAGGAAAGCAGGTGAAGGTTGAGCGGAATGTTTTGGGGGGGACATGGGGGACCGAGGGGTGGGGGATAGGGGGTAAACTCGGGGGTGTGTTAGGGATGAGGGGTTGAGGGGAGTGTTTTTTTAGGGGGCTGAGGGGTGGGGGTGGTTTAGGGATGGGGGGACACAAGAGAACCACTAGGGGGACCAGGGGGTGGGTTACAAGGGGCTGGGGTAGGGAACCATGGGGGCCAGGGGGAACCACAGTTGGGAGAGAGTGTGGGGACCACGGGGATGCGTCACGGGGGACGGGGGGACCAGGGGTAGGGTTTGGGGGGGAGTTATGGTGGGGGCAGAATGGGGAGAGATGTAACATCCCGATTTTTGGACATAGAAGTATCAGAAATAGCCTGAATGAGATAGACTACCAGACCCCTTTTTAGTAGAGGTCCTAAAGATGAGAAAGGAAGTTAAAGCAGTTTCAGGGACTAAACTGCAAAGTGAAGGTTTTAAGGGGCTAAAGTGTAATCAAAGTTAGAGGCTCCAGTAAAGTCTCAAAGGCCCAGAAAGAGAAAAGAGGCTAGATACAGACCAAAGGTTAAGTTAGAAGCCTCAAAGAGATGGTTTTATGAGGTTGAGCCTAAGCAGGGGTAAAACCGTAAATTCAGAAAGTTACAGCCATCAGGGGTAAAAATGGAAAGTACTTAGAAAATTCTAAGAAAATCCCAGAAAATGGGAAATAACATTCTAAGGCTCTTTTGTGAAGAGAGATGATGAAAATACCCCTGAGGTAACTTAAAAGGAATTTATAAGTTTATGGCTCAATTTGAGATATAGAGGTAAATTTAATTGTTTGAGTCATAAGGAAACCTCAGAAAATTATGGTAAAATGGGGATTTATGACCTAAGAGACTATAGAAAATTATAAAATTAGTCTCATCCCTAGAAGACCAGCAAAATGGCTTTAAGAATACTTAAAAGCCAGTTGTGTCGAAAAAGGGCATTTTAAAGAATGATTTTTAAGTGGGGCTATAGGTTGAGTTATGACCTGAGAAAATTCACAGATTTTCTCTAGAATATGAGGAATTTTATGATATTTTTGGATGAATTTTTGGAGCTCTGGATTGAATAAAATGCTCCAGTCAAATATTAAATAATTTTGTCCCCTAAATAGGAGACAAAACCAAAGAAAATATCTAAGAGCCATTATGACGATGCTGAGTCAGCGTGCTGAGTCATCAAGCGTAATCATGACACCTACGAGTCATCATGCTGAGTCACCAAAAGATATTTATAGACAGCATAAAAATCAGAACGCAGTATGGGAATATTTTAGACAGGCTTTCGTCTACCTGTTATGGTGAAATCTCTACTGCATGACTCAGTAAGGTTAAATAGCCTGTCAGCAAAGCTAATTATTTTCATCTATGCTCCTCTAAGGTGGCACCATATATGCACTTAATTAAGATGAGAAAATAGTGTCAGAACATGTCCTGGTGGTACAGGGTAAGTCAGGACCCGAAAAATATCCGTTACGGTGCAAGATTGGCTTGATAAGTGGAGAAATAATTAAGGAGATATTTTTGCACGAATTTCCATTTATTTTATCCCTATTTTAATGCCATAAATGATGAAAGGACATGAAAGTGACAAGTGTACGGTTAGATAAGAAAAAGAAAATATTACGTGTACGGCTAGATAGAAGACACGTGTACGGTCGGATGCAAGACACGTGTGCGGTCGGATTAAAGACATGTGGCTTGATGATGTAAGCATGATGTCATCATGATGAGGTAAGCATGATGTCATAGGACACTTGTCACCATAAGATCAAAAGAGAAAATGGACGGTCCGGATCGAGCCACGTATTTTTAAGATCAACGGTCCAGATTCAGTCTGTTTTTCTATAAATACCCCCTCCCCTCCCTACCATTTCGTCCAAGCATAAGGAATCCATGGGGAAGCTCTTGCAAAATGGTTTTTAGAGAGAGAAAGAAGAGGGAGAAAGAAAGGCCAAGTGGTTCCAAGCCAGATCAAACTCTAAAACAAGGTATGTGATGGTTATAGCACCTGATTTTATACCTATTTCGGATTAGTTACTGTGCGTATCTGATTCTGAAATTTTGCATGCTTAAAGTACACTCTGTGAGCTTTAAATCCATGGGTAGAACGTTTCATTTGGATATGTGTACGATTTATGGTGATTTTTCAAAGTTAGGGTTTGAAATCTGGAAACAGTGCTGAACTTTTGGAAGAGTTTCGAGTTCCGTACAGTTCCGGTACTGTTCGGCGTAGAACTGGTTCCTGAAACTATTTTTCCTTTAAAGTTAACTTAAGGAGCTTTCAGTGAGACTTGGAAGCACTCAATTTGGATTTTTCTAGAATTAATTATGAATTTCCAAAGTTGAGCAAAAATTCTGGAAATTCTGCGTGAACAGTACCCGCGAAGCAAATTTTCCAGATTTGGTATTCTTGAATCTAAGGCCATATAAAGTAGTCCTAATTGACAAGAAATGGATCATAAGGATGGGAAATGATGTGATTTATGTTAGAAAAGCTAGAAAGAAAAACCCTAAGACTAAGAGAAAGGATTGAGGTTCAAGAGAGACAGTCTTGAACTTTATGTAATCTAGTGGTCCTAATGGATTGTATGATCATTATGGTTATGTTTAGGACCTTTGGACATCCAAGAGGATGTTTGGTGATGTTGACCGAATGTCCACATGGTTGGAAAGACAAGGGAATCAAAGGAAAAGCAAGGGGAAAGCCATGTTACAAGGTAGTGAACTTACCTATACTGTGTGCTTGATATGTATGCTTGCATGATGTGATTGTGTTGCCATGATGTGACTAAGCTATGATGAAATGTTTGCAAGTTTATGTTATGTTTTGCCTTGGCAATATGTTATGGAAGCATGAAATGCTTTAGCTTACTTTCCATGGCATTCATGTGTTAATGTTATAACATGTCATGCATGTGCATTATGTCTTGCATGCTTATGGGTAGTGTTTGCTACTGAGATTCCCCCGAATCTCACCCCTCCCTAACCAACCATTTAGGTCAATCAATGATGGGCAATAATGGCATGAGAAGCAAGGAGAAGTAAGCGGAGAATTATTCTTGTTAATGGATGAGACTGTTGATAAATGTATAATTCTACTATTTTGTGAACTATGTTATGGATGCCAATGATGCCATGTATTTAATTATAATATTTATGGCATGAATAAAAGTGTATGAGCATGAACAGGAAAGAGTAAGGCCATGTTATGTATGCCAAAGAAATAAAAAGAATTAAAGAGATGTTAAGGGATAAAACGCAAGTCCTAGAGCAGTGGGTTTGTAGCTCCAGTTTGACCTATCAAACGAGTGAGTTAGGTCATAAGATTTGGAAATCAAAGAGATCTAATGTTTCTCTTTAAAATGCGGGGGTAGTTTGCCCGATTCTGATAACTGAGCAGAAAGTTATGCCTTTCCAAATTTAGGCAAAAATACAGTAAAATCCGAAAATGACCAAATGAACAGTAACTTTTTCAAAGGAAATTGAGCTCGAATTTCAAGGCAATCAGTTCAGAAACTATTTTTCCTCAAAACTTATCCAAAGAGATTTTTGTAGAACTTGGAATCACTCAATTTCAATTTTTCTACAATTAGTTACGAATTTTCAAAGTTTGTCACATTTTAAGGTGACAATGAATAGTAACCCGTAAATGAAAATTTCAAACTTGATTTTTCATCAATTGTAGCCTTCAAAAGTGATTCCAAATGCTTCCGCAAGAAAAGTTAATTGATTTAAACATGAGGTGTTACAAGAGAAGTGGGAGTTATGGGGGTGGGGGCCGAGTTGGTGGGGGGTTTTAGAGAAGAAGGTAGGAGTTGAAACTAAGGTTGGGGGAATGGAGTTTGGAGCTGAAATTGAAAGATTGGAACTGAAGGAGAGGGAGAAAATGGAGGTGGTGAGCTGAAAGAGGGAGTAGAGTGTTTTTTAAGGGAGTAGGAGGCAGGAGTAAGCGAAAAAAACATAGGGTAGTGAATGGGCCCCAAAATAGGGCCCATATTTGTCTGGCTGTGTGACCAGATGAATATGGGCCCCTTATATTTGTCTGGTCCTTTTTACGAGATGAATATGGAGGCCCATAGTCATTTGGTCACATGGCCAGATGAGTATGGAGGCCCATATGTGTCTGTTTTGGCCCAACAGACGAGTATGGAGCCCTCTTTTCATCTGTTTTCAATTTCAAACAAAAATAGGAGGTGAAAATGGATCTTTTTGTAGTAGTGTAATATGGCTCTTACAGGAGCAAGTTAATCTCAGAAGAAATTACAGATAAATAGTAAAACATCCTTCCTTTAATCCCTCAGAGTATGTGTTTGGAAGCGTTACTGTTCAAGTGATTCATGAACCAAACCTATAGATTGAAAATTTACAATTGATTACTCAGGTTACTGTTCACTCAGAAAAAATCTAGATTGTCGATCCAACTTTAAAAAATCATAACTAATTATAAAAAAATTGTATTGAGGTGGTTTAAAATCATATTTGAAACTCTTTCAATTCTCTATAGGGAAAAATTATAAAACTGGACTTAACACTTGTAAATTCATACAGTTTATTCATTGAAACTTACTATTTATTTGGTTAAAATTGTACGTTTCAGTTTCTCTACCCTAAATTTGATCAAGCATAACTCTTAGTACACACATCCATTTTAGGTGATCTACCACTTGTTTTAAAGCTCAGGATATGTACTACCATACTAAATTTCATGGGCAGAACCAATCATTTGCTTCACTTCCGCTCTGTCTCTATTTTGTGATTCACTTAAGGATAACTTATTGCCCTTACTTGCATTAACAATTCATAATTAATTCTTTCCATACATAATCTCATTCCATTTATGCATTAACCATCCCATACATTGTCATAGTTAGCTATACATGCCATCATCATTATTTAACATCACACAATATTAATGACATGTTCATATCATACATTAACATACAAATTATATAATGTAATCCAATAAATTTTCTCAATTCTTTTCCTCTTTCGTTGCTTCCACTTTATGCATCCTTTGCTTGAACATTATCACCTATTATGGTTGGTTAAGAGAGGGTGAGATTCGAGAGAATCTCAGTAACAAACATTACCACATACATGTACAAGATGGATGCTAATGTATGGTATGTAATTTTTCATAAACTTAGGTTAACAAGTGACATGCCATCATGCTTTATTCTTGGTATAAAAATGCATGCCCATAAAAAAATATTAAGAATAGCATTTCCAGTAATAATAATCATGTCACAACATCATATAGTCAACATATACAAACCAACACATAAGTATACCACAGCAAGCACATAAAGGGGTAAGTTTACTCCTTGCATCATAAGTTTTCTCTTATTCTTCAACTTGCTCCTCATGCTTCCCAACCATCTAGCTTTTGGTCAACCACATCCAAACTTCTCTTCGATATCTCATGGTCCTAATCACAACCACAAGGGTCATATTACTCACTAGGACCAAGAACTATACAATGTGGAAGACTTATGCCCTTAAACTTAATCTCTTTTCCTTAATTTATAATGTAGCGTTCTAGCTTTGTAAAAATTGTTTCCTTAGGCCAATCCTACACAATTTTACCCAAGGAATCCAAATGTGAGTTTAGATTCATCAAAATCTAACTCCTTCCCCTGGTTGTAGGCCAAAATCAAAATCTATCACTTAAATTCTAGTTTTGATTTCAATGCTTCCAACTTCATTCTTTCATCTTGTTCCTACACAATTTTTCATTCTAAATTCATTGAAAGCCTTAGAATCAAGAAAGACACGTCGTAGGCATAAAAACCAGTCAAGCCATGGCACCCTCTTTGGTTTCGAAGTCATGAAATTCAACTAATACAAAGCTAGAACCACTTGATTCTTGTTTTCTTCAAGCCTTTAAACATTATTCTAACATCAATTTCATCTTCCCCTTGACTTAGAAATTTTACACAACATACCCCCTAGGGTTTCAACCTCCCAAAAACCATTAAAATCCATAACCAAGCTCAACAACAACAAGGGTAGTAAGAACTATATCAAAAACTATGAACATACCTTGATTTAGAGCTTGATCTTGCATAGGATCACTTGGCCTTTCTCTCTCCTTTTTTCTCTCTCTAGAAGTCATTTTGTAAGAGTTTTCCCATGGTTTCCTTGAGCTTGGATGAAATGAGGGGGATGGGGGTATTTATAGAGTTTAAGAATAAATCCTGGCCATTGATCTTAAAATTGCAAGAATAAATCTTAGCCATCCATTTTTCCTCTTTGTCTTGTAGTGGCAAGTGTTCTTATGACATCATACTCACATCATATTGATGACATCATACTTACATCATCAAGCCACATGCCTTTAATCTAACCATACACGTGTCTTGCATTCAACCGTACACGGGTTTTGCATTTCATCCAACTGTACATTTGTCTTTCATCTAATCATACACTTATCTGTTCTATATCCCTTCATCATTTTGGCATTAAGATAGGGAGAAAATTCATATAAAATTCATTCAAAATATAGCCATTTTGGCCTACATTTACCTCTATTCTCATTCTTGGGCTGCGAAACTTTACCAAAGTCTCTAACATTCTCTTTTCTCAGTCCCAGAAAACTTTTCCTTTGTAATTTAGTCCCTAGGAATCTTTTGTCCCTCAAGGAAACCTCTGGGACCTCTGTCAAAAGGGGTTTGGTAGCTTACCCATTTCAGGTTAATTCTGGTATTTCTAGACCTAAAAGTCAGGATGTTACAAATAGCCCGAATGGAGTTAACAGTGATATGCCCTTCATCTATAGTATTGGAAATAGTGGATAAATCGTTGCTCTAGTATGAGCAATGCTTCCTCTCATGAGGACAAATCCTCTAACATGAATAACGGGAAGCAGCCGAGGTAAGATGCAGAGTAAATCTTACCCTAAGGAGAGCGAAACTAGTCAAGAGTAATAGGAAAGTATTATGAGGCAGATACATGAGACTCCTCGAACTTAACAGGGTACTGTAACATAGTGATGGATAATGAGAACATGATAATATAAACCCTCTCCTGATATTGTTTAGAATTGATAAGAAGCAGTAAGGACTATAGAGTCTTAAGGCAAAGCAGATCGGTATTGACACGATGAGAAGCTAATGAGCTCTACAGATAAGCTAATGCCTGAAGATTCAAGAGACACCATGAAGGGAAGGTGAGCTAAAGTAGCCAAACTCAATGGTTAAGGAAATATGTAAAGACTAAGAATTTCAAAGTTGATAGGAAGTATTAAGTAAGGTCTAAGAAGACAATACTGGTATTTATGATCAATCTTGGGGAATGACCAGTCAAGTTATTCATAGAGTATAGGTGACTTATTTTATTATGTAATGCCGAGCTCTAGGATCTTGTAAAGATCCTAACATGGCAAATAACGATGATAATAATGATGGTAATGGTGGTGGTGATGATAATGATAATAGGGATAACAATGAGGATACTCCAGGATCATAGTGGATCCTGAAGAGGCTTACAATGGAGCACAGTGGCTCCTAAGGTCGCATTAGACTAAGCCTAAAGGGAAGATGCTAAGCCAAGAAGGTGATGCTTCTCGAGGTATGAGCATGAGATGACATGATAAGCTGTGAGGGTGAATCCTCTTGAGGCTTGATAATAGGATGACTAAGGATGAGTTTAAGATATAGAAGCCCCCTCTAGTAGTTAACTGGTACAGAGAGAGTACCCATGACTTTTTCACAAATACCATTGTTGTCGATTAGGCTAAGAGCTATAAGTTCTAAACAGTGTGTATTCGGGAAAGCTAATTGTGAAATAAGAGGGGAAAAGAGGGAAAACAGACTTTTAAGGTAAAGAGAAAGATGACTGAATATGCCAACACACCTGCTAAAGGCAAACATTGCCTGTGATAATAATTACCATTCCAACATACAGATGGCTTGTGTGAAGCCTTATATGGCAGAAAGTACCGATCACCACTATGTTGGATTGAATTAAGGGTAAGATAAATTTACAGTCTAAGGATGGTAAATCAAGTTTGAGGGTAAATAAAGATGATTGACAAAGATTACCAATGGCACCAAGTGGGTGGAAAAGTTATGCGGACCTAAAAAGAAAGCCGCTAAAGGTTGTGGTTGGAGATACTAACCATAGGAATGGGTCAAACCCCAAAGACAAAATAGTTAATGCCAAAGACCCTTCCAAATTTTGTTAAAAGTTAAGCCAGTAACTTATGAATTGGCCTTATCCCCTAATCCTGATCAAATACATGATGTCTTCTATGTTTCTTAACTAAAGAAGTATCAGCCAGATCCCTATCATATTTTGGAATATGTGGATATCGCGCTGTAAGACAACTTGACATTCGAAGTAAAGCCGGTAAAGATCATGGATTGACAAATTAAGCAACTGGGAAGTAAGATTGTTTCAACTGCCAAAGGTGATCTAGAAAGGTTTAAGACAAGAGGAGGCAATATGGAAAAAGGAAGACGACATGAAGAGCAGTTACTTGGAGCTCTTCATCTAGGGTATATTTAAATTTCGTGGACAAAATTTATTTAAATGGAGAGAAAATGTCACATCCTGTAAAAATTAACCCTAGTGATGGATATTAAAAAAAATTAAGTCAAAGGCTAATAGGAAAGGTAACTGGTTGACAAAGCCGAGCATGACATAAAATTCGAATAGGGCTTGGACTGATATTTTTAGAATATCAGTCCAAGAATGGCAAAATAGGAAAATTGGAGAAAAATTCTAGAAAATTCTAAAAAAAAGATAAAACGATAAATTAGAGGTTTTGAAACATTGATTGAGCCCTTAAAGATGAAAATAGCATGAGAATGGCTTATTACAGAATTTCCTGAAAACGGAGGTTTTTTAGGAAAAATAGTGGAAATTGAGTGAAAATATTTATTATAATTATTTAGAGGCCTCAATAATTCCAGAAAAAATTTGGAATAATTATATAAATATTTGATTGAATTTATAAAATTTATTTTAGGCCTTGAAAGCATAGGAATTTATTTTAGAGAATTTATTTCTAAAATTCTTACGAATATAGCCTTATGCAGAAAAAAAAACTCAAAATAAATAGTTAAAAGTAGAGAAAAATTCTAAAATTTTTCATAATATATTCTTATATTAAAATAGGATTTTTCATGGAAAAAAATGTGATTTTGGAGGTCTAGAAAAATTATGAAAAGTTACAAGTGAATAGTAACTGATAAACTTAAATATTGCTTGGAATTAATATTTTATTGTTGGACTATCTTCTTAAAACTTTTCAGACCTAAATTGGGCCCCATATTGGGCCAAGAAAGCCTAAAAATTAGTGTAAAAACCTAGCCTGAATAATTAAATGGAATTAAGCCCAATTTTCACATAAAAATTAATCACATATTCTTGGAATTTTACACATGGCATGATCTGAAATTATAGGGCATTTGATGGCAGCCAAGTGGCCTCTTGGGTGGCCAAATATCATGCCTAAATGGAGTGGAGGGGTCAAATTTTGTGCTATATAAATACCCCCTAATTACACTAAAATAGCAAAAAAGATTGATAAAAGTAGAGAGATGCCGCCAAATAGATTTCTTGAACCTAAAAGTGAGTCTTAATTAGTGCATTTGAAGGAGGAATTACCAAACTTTGTTCAAGGATTCATCAAGGTCATTTTGGGCTTTACTTTGGTTAACATTAAAGTTTGTTTTGGTTAGAAATTTGAACTATTATTCAAGGTGAAGTTGCTATCCATTTTTAGTTAAGGTCCTTAAGGGTTCGATTCAGCCAAGGTGAGTATCACATCTCAATTTTTAGGCCTAAAAGCCTAAAGGTAGCATAAAGAAAGTAGACTACTAAGGCCCTTTTAAGTAGAAGTCCTGAAGATGAGAAAGGAAATCAAAGCAATTTCAAGGACTAAAATGCAAAGTAAAAAGTTTTCAAGGGCTGAAGTATAACCAAGGCTAGAGGCTCCAGTAAAGCTCAAGGGCCCAAAAAGAGAAAAGAAACTAGAACTAGGCCAAGGGTTAAGTTAGAAACCTCAAAGAGATGGTTGTATGAAGTTAAGTCCAAGCAGGGACTAAACTGTAAATTCTGAAAGTTATGGCCAATAGGGGTAAAATAGAAAGTATACAGGAAATTTCAGGAAAAATCCCTGAAAATGGGAAATAATATTTTAAGGCTCTCTTGTGAAGAAAAATAACGAAAATACCCCTGAGGCAATTTCAATGGAATTTATAAGGTTATGGTCCGTAAAAAATACATCGTTTGAGGTAATTATTTAAAATAGCAAGAAACCTAAAAAATGTATGCAAAAATAAGGTTAGATATTTGAAAGTTTGTACTAATTCATAAAATTAGTCTCACAACCAAAAGGCTAGTAGAATGGCTTTAACAAATTAAAAAGCCAATTATGCTAATAAAAGGGCATTTTAGTAAATGACTTTTATGCAAGGCTTAAAGAAAGTGTTATAGTGTGAAAAAATTTATAGATATTCTCTAGAATAAAAGAGAAATTATGGAGTAGACAGAAGAATTTTCTGAACTCCGGAAGGTCATCAAGAAAGCCGGAGAAACGTGGGCCAAGTAAATTAGGAGGAAACTTAAGGATTAAGATTTGATCCAACGGTTGGGATTTATTAGTGGCAATCTCACCCAAGAGGGGGTTGAACTGGGTAAGTTATAAAAATATTGCTTATTAAAACAATAATCTATATAGAAACAGAGAGCGTGAGTTAGAGTGATTTCAACGTAGAGAGTAGATACAGGATTTATACTGGTTCGGTCTCAACCACTTGACCTACGTCTAATCCTCAGAACACCTTTGAATATTTCACTATGTTCTAAGATTAATTAGGCTCTTGGTGCTGCAGTACAGCAATTGATTCGCTTAATCACTCCCCCTTACTACCTGTAAGGTTACAATCCCAATCAAGAGTCTACACTCTTGAGTTTCACTCAGAAAATAACTAAGGATGATAGATATAGCTCTCTCACAGAGTAAATAAATGTGAAACACTAAAGCTCAGAAGATCAGAGCATTGAATGCAACAGTAGATTATTTGTAAAAGGTAGCTCGTGTATTCAATTCCATGCATTCAATGCTTCTTCGCGCCATTTATAGTTGAGGAAGTTTAGTACCCGTTAGACAGAAGAGCTTCTAGCCGTTGAGAGTTCGGTTGCGTGTTCTCCCAGTTGCAATAGTTTTCACCATTAATGCTTCTGACATGGTAGGTTACAGGCTACTAAACAACCGTTGGATAACCATTGAACTTTCTTTGTAATCTGTAATAATATGTTAATCAAATAAGTTTTTATTGCAAAGTAAAGCTAGAAACATAACTAATCAAATGATAATAGAGAATAGTCATTCATTGAAAATGAAATCAATCAGTCATTGAAAGTGTTTGAACAAGAGGTGAACATCTTTGATCGAAGTCATAATCGATGACCGGATAATCGATCAACTTATTGATTAATCAAATAGAAAGAATTTGGCACAGACAAGTTTATTTATCGAACAAGTTATGGATTAATGATTTATCAATCAAGTAATTGATAAATGAAAAAATAACTTTAGAAAAACATGCAGAGAAAAGGCTCATGGTCACTTTTGATTTTGAATCCCTTAAAATAGAGAATTAAAATAAACACGAAGGCTAAGAAAAGCTCAAAGGGAAATAATCAATATATTTTGAGAATCACAGTAACTTTTTGATGTTTAATTGGAAAGAGTCAGTGATTGATCGAGTGATCGAAAAATATTTGATCGATCATGTTATCGATAAAACTGATTGAAGTAGAAATAGATTTCAAAGAGTAATGATTGAGTACTTTATCGATAAATGAAAGATAGATAAATTGATTGATAGAGAGCTTTAGCAAAGATTTTCTGAAAGTGCTTAAAACATATGATGATCGATTAAGTGATCGATAAAGGATTTATTGATCAAGTTATCAATAAAGATAATTTGAAAGACTTAGATTTGATATACTAGGAAAACATTTGATCAATCACTTTATGTGAAAGCAGAACACTCAGAAGGTTGAGTGATCAATCAATTTATCAATGAAAGAATTATCGATCAGGTGATCGAAAAATATAACTTAACAAAGTAGCTAGAGAGATAATTATGATCGATCATTTAATCGATAAACTATTGATCGATAAAAGGCTATGACAAAACACTTGAACCAAATGATAAATAGGAAAGTTATGATATAATGATAGAACAAGTTATCAAAAAAACCTTTGATCGATAATGTGATCGATAAATTGTGATTAGAACAAAATACAAAGTGTGTAGAGAGCTTTACCATTTATCTATCTTCTCATTGATGACTCATTTATCGATCAAGTGATTGATAAATACTTACCAGATTTGTGTTCTATTATCTGATAGCTATTCGATCAATATTTTATCGATTAACTGATCGATAATTTTCTGCAGACTTCTAAACACAACTATCTTAATAATGATTAATCAATTGATCAATTAACACATTATCTATCAAGTTCATCAATTAAAATTTCTGCTAAGTTACTTGTTTGCACAGGAAAGTTATCTATCAACTGATCGATAATCACTCGATCGATCAACCTACTAAAACATATATTGTTTAAGTTTGTTATCATCAAAACCTTAAGTCTAACATCTTTTCCTCTACCAAATTTGTGACACTTGGCATCTTCTAGAAGAATGATATAAGGATGATGCAAGAAGGTGATGCAATGATGATGCAAAAGTACACTTGAAGTTCCAAGATTGCCCTTACTCTTTCTATTAGCCACCAAGGGCATTTTAGTCCATTCAAGCCAAAGTTTTGGCTATAAATAGAGCTTCTCCTCCCCCTCTATTTTGGCCAACACGAGAATACTAGGAGAAACTCTTGCAATTTTATTCCTTAAAGCATAATCAAGAGGAGGACACCTACCTTTGATCAACCAAGCTTGGATCTAAGGTTAGTAGGTTGTTCTATGTTGTTTCTTGTTTTGTATTCTGAGTTTAATGGTTGAAAAATATGGAATCCCCTAAGGTGAGGTGCTCATCAAAATTAATAAGAGTTAAGGGAGGATGATTTTGATGTTAAACTTGGTTAGAACACATTGATTAGAGGTTGTTTCAAGTGGATCTATGTTGAAATTGGAAGAATTGTATGATATGGTTGTTGGGTATAATGTTTGGCCAATATGAGATATGTACCCTAGGATGAGATTTTCATAGTTTTAATGCTTCCATTGTGTTTAAAATAAAAAATGGTGTAGGGTAAACCAAAAGAACAAGCATTAGAATCATTAGAATTAAAGTTGGCATTTTGGAGTTATGAACCCCCTATTCGGCCAAACTGATTTTTGGGGAAGGAGTGGGATTTTCATTAATCTAAGCTCATATTTGGATTTATTGGGCAAAATTGTGTAGGATTGGCCTAAGGAAACAATTTTTACAAAGCTAGAACAATAATCCAAAATTTAGAGAAAGGGTTGAGTTCAGGAGAGCTAGTCTTGAACTTCATGTAATCTAGTAGTTCTAATAGATTATATGATCAATGTGATTATGTTTAGGACCTTATAACATCCAAGAGGATGTTTATTGATGTTGACCAAAAGCCCTTATGGTTGAGAAGTCAAGGGAATCAAAGGAAAAGCAAGAGGAAAGCTTGAAGTACAAGGTAGTGAACTTACCTATTATCATTGCTTGATGTTGTATGCTTGTGTGTAGCTATGTACATGTTATTTGAATGTTATTCTAACATGTTTTAGCTGCTATAATTGCTATTCATGATGAGTAGATTATGTCTCCATGGCCATGCATCAAGAAGTTAGCTTTGAGCATGCTAATATGTCACTAATTAATAAGAGAATAAACAAGTCACGTGTATTGCATTAGCATCCATCTAGCATGATTAATATGGCATTGTTTGCTACTGAGATTCCCCTGAATCTCACCCCCTCCCTAACCAACCATTTAGGTCAATCAATGATGGGCAATAATGGCATGAGAAGCAAGGAGAAGAAAGTGGAGAATTATTGATATTAATGAATGAGGTTAATGTTCAATGTATAATCCTCCTATACTGTAAATTACGTTTATGAATGCCCATGATGTAATGTATGTGTTTAGAATGACTATGGCATGAATGAAAATATATGAGAATGAATGGGAAAGAGTAAGCCCAAGTTTTACATGCCAAAGAAACAAAAAGATTTAAAAAATGGTTAAGGGTTAAAACGTAGGTTCTAGAACAATTAGATTTGAGCTCTAGTTTGACCTACCGAATGAACATATTAAGCCACAAAACTTGACAAAATTATAGTACACATCCCATGCTTTAAAATGAGAGGTAAATCACCTCAATTGGATGTGTACACAAGGAGAAATGAATTTCCAAAGTTGAGGCACAGAATCTGAAAGTTTCAGATTTTACCAAATGAATAGTAATCTTTATTGACTAAACTATATGAATTTCCTAAAGACAAGTTCAATTGGATATTTTTATCTTAAAAATCATTAAAAGAGATTTTCATAGAATTTTGGAACACCTCCATATGATTTTTCTAAAATTAGTTACGATTTTTCAAAGTTAGACCTGTAATCTAAAAAATGTGAAGTGAACAAATTTCCATAAATCAGCATCTAGTTACGTTTTTATGAGCTTGGGGTAGGAATTTGTTTTGCTGTGATTTGATGATTCCAATGAGTTTAAAAGGTATCTTTGTGTTGGAGAATACCAAGGAAAAGTGTTTAAAATCATTGGAATCAAAAATAAATTTTTTGGAAAATATACTACCCCTATTCAACCAAACTTAAGTGAAAGTGAAGGAGTGTGATTTTGATAAAGATGAATTGATATTTGGATTCTACATGAAAAATTATATAAGAATGAGCTAAGAGATTGTTGAAATCAAAGGAGAAATAATTATGTTAAAAATCAAAGCAAGGAGGATTTAAGTAGGTTAAGGTTAAGTGTATGTGTTCAAGCTTGAATGGTTGTTAATGTAGCTTATAATGATACTTCAATTGATAGGTTTTATGGAGAAGAACCAAGGAGGACACTAAACCTTCAAGAAACTAAATCGAAAAGTATAAGAGGTAGCGTTGAATCTATAATTTGATTGTTTTTCTTGCTTGTTTAATGTGTTTATGTTGCTTGCTTTGTGTTGATCGAATTATATTATGGTAATGGTTGATTTTTTGATGCTTAATATGCTTTGATCAAATGCATAATGATATGCCAATATGATTATATGCTTGTTTCCTCTCATGGCATAATGCTTGACATAATGATTTAAGGATGTCTTGAAGTGTTGTAACATAATGCATTATGCAAAGCTTGATTAATATGATGATTATGATTCATTGCTACTGAGGTTTCTATGAAATCTCATTCCTTTATATTCCAATATTCACCAACTAGGGGTCAGATTAAGCAAGGAGAAAGGAAAGGGATTTACTTTGGAGGATGATTGAGCTTGATGTTACTAAAGTTATGTTTTGTAATTATTATACATTTTTACGTATATTTATGAATTATGTTGGAACATAATATTAAAGATTGGGGATGCTTACATGTTAGCAATTGATTAAAGAATCATGTTTAATTATGTGTTATGTGATTGGAAAGATCAAACAGAAGGAAAAGAAAAGAGAAACCAAGGAGTGCATGGAAAAGGGGATAAAAGTTGACTTTTTAAGGGTCATGTTTGACCAATAAAATTTTGTGTAATTGGATGAGTTCTGAGCTGAAATTTGGTAGGCTTATAGATCATATTTTTATCTTTAAAGCAAGTGGTATTTCATTAAATTTAGAGTATTGTACAAAAAGTTATGTCCTTCCAAAGTTAGACATAAATTCTGAAAAATTGAAAAATAACTAAATGAACAGTACTACTTTGAATGAAATCTAGGATTGATGCATGGGTTCTAGATGCTAATAAGTATTTTTTTTCTTTAGGAAGTATGTCAAGAGCTTTCCATAAAACTTGGAGCCATATCATTTTGGTTTTTCTAGAATTAGTTATAAATTTTCAAAATTTGGCCTTTATAAGGGTTACCATGAATAGTATCCCAATTTAAGAAATTTTAAAGTTCAACTTTTTCCAACTTAAGGCCGTAACAAATAATCCAAAATGTTTTCAATTGAGATAATATGTGGTGTATAAAAGTAAGGTGTGACAAAAAGTGGTCGAGGACTGGATTACCTGCTAGAGAAGACATTTAAGGTGGTGGATTGTCCGTTAGAAATAAAGGCACAGATGCCCACATACAAGCTGGAGAAGGAGCGAATCGTTGGTGGAAGAACACCGAGTTAGTGTTGCAAGTTGACAATAGCCCAATCACGTGGGAGGTATTTAAGGAATAGTTTGTCCAGAAATACTTTCCATTATTAGTAAAGGATATGAAGGAAGCAAAGTTCCTTATCCCGAAGCAAGGTGACAAAGAACCCTTTGGTGCGTACTTAGCTAAGTATATCAACTTATTCATTTATTCCACTTACTCGTAATACCACAAGATAAGTAGTGGTTCACTGATAAGATGATTAGTGGACTAAAACCCTTGCTGTGAGAAAGAGTAGCCCTCGATAGATCGAGTTGTTTAATAGGGTAGTAGAAGCCTACTAGATTACAAAAAGTAGTCAGAACTGTCAAGATCTGACTAAGGCAACCTTGAGGACCAAAAAGGTACCTATAAGAACCGCACAAGAATAGACTTCTAGTAGTAGCAAGAAGATAAAGAGGCCCAAATTCGTAGAAGGCCTAGGAGAGGGGGTAACCGAGGAGGCTTTGACATAACCAAGATAGCTAAGGTTTATGAATAACATGGGAAAGGATCATAGAGATTGTCTATGCTTGATGGGTCATAATGTGTGCTACCATTATGATGGAGCTAGACATTTTGCTAGGGAGTATTCACAGAGTAAGACAGTTTGAGATCATAGACAAAAGGCAGATCTTTGCCCTAACATGAGAGAGGTCGAAAGTCACATGAGAGGTATAAGGTCAATAGTCCACATCAATATGAATCAATCATATCAATGGTGACATCCTGTATTACTGCACATTGTTGACTTGGGCACAACCATTCATTTATATCGTATCCTGTACTGTGGTGTTTAAGTCTCCCTGTTGATACTTTGCTAATGATTTAACTGTGTCAACTATTACTAGTGCTAGATTTATAACCTCTGCCATGTTGTTTGAACTATATTGTCCAGTATAAACATTGTAGCACTACTCTATACCTAATATGCATGCCATTCCATGATACTATGTTATTGTTGGCTTGAATTGGTTACTTCCTATAAAATACTCCTTGACTGTAGAAATAAAACCCTTATCCTCCCTCCAAAAGAGATGGTCTGATATACGGAGGTGAAATTGAATTTGGTGACAGAAGCTTAAGCTGATAAATATTGAGAAAAAGTTGCCAAGGACACCTGGTATTCTTGTCAGTACAAACAAAAGTGGAAGAGGGAATAGAAGGAAATCCAATGGTGAAAATTTTTCAGAAGTCTTTCTAAAAGGGATTAAAGGACTACTGCCAAAAAGAGAGGTAGAGTTTGTAATCAACATTGTATTGAGAGTAGGACCAATATCCAAAGCCCTACACTCCTAAGGATATTGAAGAACTAAAAACAAATTGAGGAGATATTGGAGCACTACAAAAAAATATGTATTTTCTAGTGTGACAACCGTTCTTTCAAAACCATTTTAGATTAAATCCCACAATTTATTTGATGATTAACCATGAATAGAAAAGAAGACATCTTAAAATTTTTAAATCACTATCATGGTTAAAAGAAATAAACTTATATTAGAGTCACATCAATTGTTAACTTGGGCCTTGGACTTTCAAGTCCCGAAAATCATTCAACTGTTAGCCCAAACCAAACTTATACTTTCAAAATACGAACTAATAAACATTTTAATATAAGTCATGGAACCCATTAGTCAAAAGTCACACACTATCAAAGAGCATAATACGCAAAGTCTTAAATATCTCTGGCCTTCCAATGACCTCCCATATCAGATAGTAGTAATAAAAAATTAGTTTACAACATTAGAGTATATGGGTCCTATGTGACAATATATAACAAGTCAGCACATAGAACAAAAGCAGGGAGGCTATACAAGCTATAACAACACACTATGCATTCCGGAGCCTTCCCTGATGGGCCACTACCGGAACTATCACCTGAAGATAGTAAAAACCACGGGTAAGACAAACGCCTCAGTAACCAACTTTCCTACTCATCATACATACTAACACGTGCTCGTGAGGTGTCAAGTGGAACCGTTATTAATGCTCAAAAACTTAGATATATATAATTTCAACCATCCAAACCCTCACTATGGGGGCTAACACACAAGCCACATAAGTCTAACCCTCACATAGGGGATTAATCAGATATATAGGCCTTCCTCACTGTGGGGGATGAATAGAAGCCACCAAGGCCTATCCCTCACTGTTGGGGGTATGAATAAGAAGTCCACAAAGGCCTATCCCTCACTGTGGTGGGGGAAGGAAGGAAGAGCCAACCCAATGTGCACCAATGGCGGCCTTACCACGTGGTAGGATCGAACTCAATCCAAAATCTAATAACACAAGCAATCATTCACAATATAACGAACAATGTCTCAATCTTTTCTCATCATATAATCCATAAGATATAACATCATATATCTTTCCAAACTTCTCAATCACAATTCCAAAAATCTCATAAGACAATTTTCATAGCTCAAAAGATATAACATATCTACTCAAGTTCCAAATATCATATATTATTCTAAAAAAATAGCAAAATACCCCACAACAACATATTAGCACATATAACAAGTGGAAAGTGGTTACCTCTTGCCAAAGCAATACTAAGGTACCACACAGGTCAATCCTTTGCTCAACCAATCAATTAATAAATCTACACAATTAATATAACCACATATTAATATAAACTAATTAATTAATTAAACTTCTCTATATTATTTAAAATTTCTAATTTAATTAAATTTTTATTCTAAATTCTCCCAACTCTCATAACCCAAAAATTATTAAGTATTTTAGAAATAACTTAAAATTTCTAACAACCTAGATTATTTATTTACCACCTCCAAATTATTTACCTTAATAAAAAGGATTTTCCACAATTTCCAAATATAAAAATTACTATGTTCTAAATTCAAAAAAATCTCATTTTCAGTTTAAAACCTCAAAATCAAACTCTCAAAAATTCAATAATACTTCAAATATTGTAACTAAATAATCTAATTAAAACTTTAATGGTATAACTACCATATATATTTTTTCGTAAATAATAAAGACAATAATTATTTTAAAACCTCCAGTCACCCAATAAATAAAACTAAACTAATTAAAATCTTAATAATATATCAAACAATCCAAATAAATTATTTAACTTAAATTAATCGGTAAAAATATGGTATATCTCATAAATAACAGATTTTCAACTAAATAAATTAATTTAAATACTAAAACTAACAAATAGAGAAATTTTGACGATTAAAATTAACAACTCATTTACTTCTAAATTTCTATAATCATCTTTTATCAAAACTCAATACTTAGATCATATATAAGTCTCAAAATTTTCTCTAATCACTATAGTAATACTACTATTAGGAAGCATAAAATATATGAAATATTTATGGAGAAAGTTTGATGAAAAGAGATAATTTCATGTACCTAAATTATCTTCAAAGCTTGCCTGGCCTTTACCAGTATGCTCCTTTCGCTCTTGTAACACATGCAAAAAACTCTCTTTCCTTCTTTCTCTCCTGCGCACTCTCATTTTCAGCCTTCCTCTCTCTCTTTTTATTCTTCATTTCCCCAACTACCTTTCATTTTTTTTTTTCCCTCATTAAATTCCTCTCCCCTTTTCTTTCCTTCCATTTTCAACACTTCAGCTTTTTAATAATATATTAAATATTATTATTTTATTATAATAATAAAATATATTTTTTCAATTTTTTTAATATTATAATAAAATATTATTATATTATTTTTACATAAATCCTAAAAATAATTTAGGATATTTACATCTACTTAAATTATGCCATTTCTAGTGGTTTAAACATAACAAACAACATTTATAGTAGTTAGACAAATCGCTAGAAAATCAAGTGTAAGAAGCAATTTTCTAGCAGTTAACCGAATCGCTACACAATCTGGTCAAAACGCCAGAAATCCAGAAAATTTCTAGTGGTTCATATACCTGCTAGAGAGGAAAGGAGGACCGGATATGTGTGACGAACTTTATAGCAGTTAAAAACCACTAGAAAATGTAAAAATATTTCTAGCAATCACGTAAACTACTAAAAACTTTTGGACAAAATTACATTTTTTCGAGAAACGAAATTTTCATATTAGTGCCAAAAATTTCTAGCGGCTTGTAATAGCTAGAAATGTTTTTATGAAATTACATTTTGCCAGGAATCGAAATTTTCAAATTGGCGCCAAAATTTCTAAGCAGTTAGAAACCGCTAGAAATTTGGCACCAGGTGGAATGAAATTTTAATTTTAACGAAATTTTTTGCTCTTTTTTTATTTCTAGCAATCTGACACTAGCTAGAAAGTTCATTCCAAACCCAAAAAATAAAATTCAAATATTTGATTATTAAAAAACAATAATTTTATAAATTAAAAAACCAATTAAATCGATTATATTAGAGAATTTTTGTGATATGTTATATATTTACCAATGTATTAGATGTTATATATTTAATTTTGTGATCAATAATAAGTAATAAGTTATGATTGTGTCAAATGAATTGAATTATAAGATAGTTAAACTAAAATGAGATAGTTTATAATATTGAACCTTAACTCTTTATATAGAAAAGTGATTGAATTAATTGAAGAAGATATGACAAATGTGAAAAAGAAAAATCTGAAAAAAATAAAATATGTTAGTAAATTATAAAGGAGATAAATAAAGGAAATTAAAATCTATAAAATGAGTACCATCTTACCATATAAAGAAGAGAAAAAAACACCATGTGAGAGATAAAGAAGAAGAAGAGGGGAAGGAAAAGAGGTGGGATAAATGAATGAGGAGATGATATGGTATTTATAGATATCAGTGAGACGTTTCTAGTGATTTCTTACAATTGTAGTGGTTTCATGCATTTTCTAGCGGTTGTCATTTCTGGTGGTTTTATAACCGCTACAAATTGCATTTTTTTTTAATTTTTAAAAAACTGAACCAAATTTTACTTTGTACATATTTATTTATGAAAAACAAATTATATGAATGATAAAAATATTAAAACTACTATTTTTTATCATCATCTTGCCTAAAAGGAGATATTAAAAAAATTATTGTTAGAATCATAATATATTAGAAAAATCATTAATTAAATTAGTAGTAAATTATTTAAATAATTTAAGAAAAAACCTGATAATGGCCAAATTATCATCTCCTAGGAAAAAAGTTTTCAAAATTCACAGGTTGGAAGGATTTACTGTCGTAAATAATGTCACCATCACCCATATCATAAAGATCTCGTGGCCTGAGGTGAACGACCATATTCCAGTCTTTATGTTTCTTGTCCTCGACATAATAAACCGGGTGTGCCCCAGAGGCAAGAATATGGCTCATCATCTTCAGATTCCCCCGTATGAATAAGTCTAGAGAAACTAACAGAGGTGATGCCCAAGTTGTCAGTAGTGAGTCCCTGTGAAGTTGTTGTATTTGCCCATGAGCATTTGAACAAGTTACGGTGAAAAGCTAGTAACTTAACTCAACAATGTCAATTAGCTTTCCATAGTAAGTGATGCCTCCA
>NW_021635574.1:0-141868 GCF_004799145.2 Neltuma alba | reverse complement strand
TGAACTTGTCATGAATTGCTTATCAGAACTTGATATCTGCTAAAGAACTCTAGAAATTCTGTCATTTTTTACACAAAAACTTAAATTCCTATGAATTGCTCATTAGAAGTTATCATTCGCCTTGCTAAACTGTCATTCGCTAGGAAATTGTGGAAATTCTATCATTTTAACACGGAAACTTAATTTCTATGAGTTGCTTATAAGAAGTTGTCATTTGTCTTAGTAAACTTATCATTACCTTACTAAACTTGTCATAAATTACTTATCAGAACTTGTCATCTACTAAAATAATCTGAAAATTCTATCATTTTAACATAAAAACTTAAATTCTTATTAATTTCTTATCAGAAGTTGTCATTCACCTTACTAAACTTGTCATTCATCAAGGAATTGTGCAGATTGTCATTTTAACACAGAATATTAAATTCCTATGAATTGCTTATCAGAAGTTATCATTCGCTTTACTAAACTTGTCATGAATTGTAGTTTTTGATAAGCATGAAGTTGGTCTTCCAGCCTGAGTGGAGCTTTTGTTCTATAAGTCATAGATATATTATTAGCATGAGATGAGATTGTGAAATAAAGAGAGATTGTGGATAATGAGAGCTTTTATATGAAGACTACTATATTTCCATTACATGTTTTGTAGAAAAATAAATATGGAAGCTCCACGGTTAACATGTTTTCATTTCTCCTATTATAAATCAATGGGTTAGGAAAAACATAAAAGAAAGTCACAGTTCTGGAGAAGAAGAATGAAGTCGAAGGAGAGTAGAAGAAGGAAAGAGAAGGAAGAAGAGAAGAGAGAGAGCGAAAGAGAAAGGAAGTGATGGAAATTTTTTATAGAAGGGAGAGGGAGAGGGAGAGAAGGACAAAGAGAGAGAGGAAGAAAATAAGGAAAGAGAAAGAGAGATGGGAGAAAAGAAAAAGAAGGGCATTTTAGTCATTTGGACTTCATTTCATAGTTGCAATTTAAGACCTGGTCTCTGACAATAATTATGTTAATTCAGGAACCTATTTCATCATTTCATATATTTAAGGGTCTTTATTTGTCATTTTTCCTTTTAACTTTAATTCATCAAATATTAACAATTTTTATTTAGCAAGTCATTTACAACTCTTTTGTAGATATTAACTACAATTTATTACTTAGTAACCACTTCCCAAAAACACTCTTCCCTCTAGCAGTCAAAATATTCCTCTGGCTCGAGGTCGTTATGGTGCCCACAGGGGTAAGTTGCCAACGAGTTCTTCAGCAAGGGGTCTTAACTTTTCTTTTTTATAAGTGGGGGTATTTTTTTGCCTTTACTAGAATTTTAAAATTCCTTTGTGTGATTGGTTTCCCTCATAAGAATTAGGAAAATTCATATATTCATTATGAGATTTAGCAATTTTGAGATTCTTTATGTATTTTTTTTTTCAAAATAAATTTGTTTGGTTGTTAGTTTTTAATTAAATGTTTTAGTAAAATTTGAATATGCAAAAATTTAGTTAAATTATAAATCAAAGGAAATGACATAGGGTGTAAGAAAACATTCTAAATGAATAAGAAAGTAAGTGCAGATCGTAGAGCCAACAATTGAAGTTGCTAAGGTCCAAGGCTCATTGGAGGAGAAATCCACCAAGCATAGAGAATGTCAAAATTTAGACAAGCTTGCATGAGAATCTAAAGACAACCACGAGTAGATTTGTTAATATGAAAATTAAGAAGCCAAAAACTGTAAGGTGAACCGTATAGATCATACCACTAAAGGGATTGAATATCACATCCCGTTAATTTTAACCTTAGAAATAAGAAATATAAAATAAATCATGGGTTAAGTAGGGTAACCAACAGATAGACAGTATAACTTTTGAACTGAAACTAGAGCGGGACCAAACTATCATTTTTAAAATATCTTGTCAATATTGAATAGAGTGGGAATACATAATCAAAATTCTAGAAAATTTCCAAAAAAATCATGGGAAATAGAATAAAAGGTATATAATAGTATTTGAGACCTGAAAGATGAAAATAAGATAAAAAAATAATTTATTTTGAAATTTTTTGTATTTTCTTAGAATTTTGGCAAATTAAGAAAAAATTAAGTAAATTGAATTATTTAAAATCTATAGGGGCCTCAATAATTCATGAAAAAATTTAAAAAATTATTTGAAAGGTTATTATGAATTTTAAAATTATTCCCAACCTCTACACATATAGATGTTAGTTTTAAATTATTTAAAGTTGGAATTATATCGATAAAGGGCTGATTTCAGGGAAAAAAATTCAATTGAAGGAGTTGTAGGGCAAAATAAAATTGAAAAAAAATTAGGAGAACGTCTCCTCATCAAAAGGAAGTTATTGGCATAAGACAATGAGTTTTTGGAGGCAGTGAATTCAATAGGATCCGAGAAAAAGTTAATCAATAACATGAAATTATATAGTGCAATACCATGAGCTTAGTGGGGCCAAATTTCCCCCCATTCTTCTAACCTATATGACGCCATTTGAGGAGGGGGAGGATTTAGATGGAATAATACAATTTGTTGAAGGATAAAATTAGAAGATTGAAATTTTGAATAAAATATGTGGATTTTTATACATGGGAGCTTATTTGTCTCATGAGATAGCACCTTCATTCAATTGGGAGGCCACTTAAGGGGTGCATGTAGCGTGCTTGAAGAGGAAGAAGAGAAGAGATGGAGCCAAGTGTCCTATGATAAAAAATCAATGGTAAATTAAGTTACCACATAATCAAGACTTAGGGTAGTTTTATAAACATCATCTCCTTCCCTCACAAGCCACTCTTTTCGGCTAGTTTGAGAGCTTGAGAGGCAGAGTGGTTTCGGCCAAAGGGAGAAGAGAAGGATGAAACATCCTTCCTTTAGCCCCTTAGAATACATATTCGGAAGTGTTACTATTCAAAAAATTCATGAAACAAGACCATAGATTGAAAATTTACAATTAGTTGTCAGGTACTATTCATTGGTTAAATTCTAGATTTTTGGTCCAACTTTAAAAAATTATAACTAATTATAGAAAAATTGTATTGAGGTTGTTCAAAATTCTATTTGAAGATATTTCAGTTCTCTACAAAGAAAAAATATAAAAATGAACTTAACCCTTACCAATTTATACAGTTTATTCGTTAAATTTTACTGTTCATTTGGTCAAAACTATACTTTTCAGTTTCCCTGCCCAAGTTTGATCATGCATAACTCTTAGCATACACATCTATTTTAAGCAGTCTACTATTTATTTTAAAGCTCAAGATGTGTATTTTAATCATGTCAAATTTCACAGGTAGAATCAATCATTTGCCTCACTTCCACTCTGTTACTATTTCATGGCTCCTTTAGGAATGCTTTATCATGGTCAATTATACATGCCATCATCATTATTTATCATCACATAACATTAATGGCATGTTTATATCATACATTAACATACAAGTTATACAATTTAATATAGTGAATTGCTTCAATTCTTTTCCTCTTTCTATGCTTCCACTTCATGTATCTTTTGCTTGATCATTATCACCTATTATGGTTGATTAAGGAAGAATGAGATTCGGAAGAATCTTAGTAGTAAACATTACCATTTATATGTTGGAAATTGTGCCCTAGGGGCCAATCATTGTGTTATGAACATTGTTGATTTATGAATTTCTTAATTATGTTATCATATTATTTGCATGTTTACTGTGATGACTATCATTGGATAACTCATGATCTTATCCTAAATGACCTTGGTCGGTCATCTATGTGGGAGCAGAGATGAAATAAGACCAGTATGACTTTGAAAATGTATAGAGATATAAATCAAAGTCATAGGCACATGTAAGAGTGCTAGATGTTGGACCGACCCGCTATGAGAGAGCTGCATGGGTTAAGTCATAAGCTTCTCTCATATACAAACCATGTCACTATGCCCTTTGACCTGAGATCATCATATATTCCTACATGAGAAATGCTCAGCTTTGACCTAGCCAAAAGTCACTTTTGACTGAGTGATCATAAAGACTATGTTCAGGCTTACTGGTTTTTCATATGGAGGAACGTGAATGGTCAAGATGGAATTTGTCCCTCACATTCGTAGAGAAACACTACTGGGCCCCTCGATGAGTGAGTCTGAGAAATGTATGGCCATACTATAATGGAAAGGTAGTTCCATTTCTATACTCAGACTACTCAGGGATCGAGAGAGTAACGGTCAGGAATAAGAGGATGACATTCTCCATGCCTCATCCATGACTAAAATGTCGTGTGACAAAAGGGATGTGATATGGTTGTATGAAAGGTTACATCGCTCCTCGATCCTCATATGATTTGGGTAGTCGTGATGTCTTGCTAGAGACCGCTTACAACTTGTGAGTCATTATAGTAAATGGCCCATTGCCAACTTCATATGGGCCTACAGGGTCACACACAAAATAGCCCAACACGAGCTATGATGTCCAGATTCATTGAATCTAAGATATGTCCAGATTTAATGAATAATCTAGGGTGGACGTGTATATATATATAAATTCGCGTGTATATATATTATATGATATAAGAGATATTTATAAGATTTGATTTATAAGGATAAATTAAATCTATATCAGTTTTAGATTGATATGGTATAATATAATATCTCAAATTTGATTTATTAGAATAAATCAAATATAATTCCGTCATATCTTTATTTTGAATTAAATGAATAGGTGAATTAAATCTGTGAGACGGATTTAATATAAACTGTATTTATTTAATTGATTTCTTATCAGATTACACAATATGTGATATTGTATTAATTTCGGAATTAATTTAGGATTAATTCCGAAATCCAATATCCTTAGCGTCTTATATATATTTGATAATAGGAGCTAGGGTTTTGTGTGTGTGGGAGTACAAAGGGTTTACAGATAAGAAATAGCCAAAATAGAGACGGTGAGGACGGATTCTCAAAACCTAGAAGGACAAGAGGCGCTAGCACGTTGTTCGTGATTGGAACGCTGCTCGTGTGGATACCGGTAGAGGAAGCCGATCTGAGTTGTTGACTTCTCACGATCGAAAAGAGAGCATAGGCATCCCGAATGTCGGAATCCCCGAGCCACCAACGATTCGAATATCGCAGGTAACACCTCTTACTACTTGACTTAAACACAATCAGTAGATCCAGGCAAGGGATTGGAAAATTTTAAAGTTATTTTTCTGCTGCGTGTCTTCCAATTCCTGACATTATACATGCAAGATGGATGCAAGTGTATACCATATTTACTTGATCTAGCTCATGCTTACTTATAATATGTTCTCATGCTCAATGTTTTACATTAACATGCATGGCCATGAAAAACATTAAAGAAATAGAGTATCTGTAACATCCAAACTTTTGGGACTAGAAGTTCCAGAGATGGCCTAAATTAAATAGGCTACCAGACCCCTGTGAACAGAAGTCCCAAAGATGATAAAGGAAGTCAAGCAGTTTCAGGGACTAAACTGCAAAGTAAAAGTTTTTCAGGGGCTTCAGTATAATCAAGGTCAGAGACTCCAGTAAAGTCTCGAGGGCCTAGAAAGAGAAAAGAGAGTAGAAACAGGCCAAGGGTTAAGCTAGAAGCCTCAAAGAGAGGATTATATGAAGTTAAGTCCAACTAAGGACTAAACTGTAAATTCCGAAAGTTATGACCAACAGGGATAAAAAATCAAAGAGTATACAGAAATTTCTAAGAAAAATCCCAGAAAATGGGAAATAATATTCTAAGGCTCTTCTGTGAATAGAAAAGGTGAAAATACCCCTGAGGCAGCTTAAATGGAATTTATGAGGTTGTGACCGGTAAAAAGTGTACCATTTGAGGTAATTATTTAAAATAGCAAGAGACCTCAAAAATGTATACAAAAATGAGGTTAAATGGTTGAAAGGCTGTACTAATTTATAAAATTAGTCCCACAACCAAAAGGCCAATGGAGTGGCTTTAATAAATTAAAGAGCCGGTTTTGCCGATAAAAGGGTATTTTAGTAAATGAATTTTATGCAAGGCTTAAAGGAAGTGTTATGGCCTAAGAAAATTCATAGATACTCTCTAGAATTAAAGGGAATTTATGGATCTAACAGAAAATAATTACAGAGGCCAGAGCACTGTAATTATAGAAAAGAAGTTAAACCCGGAGTAAAAGTGCACCGATGAAGTGTTAATCAGAGTCTTGCACTTTACTTGGCCCACAAGTCACCACTTGTCAAGCCTTTAATGGATGGCAATTAAAGCTTTCCAAGTGTTAAGCTACTAATGGAGAGGATCTTGACTTTGGAATTTAATTACATTATGATTTAAGTTAATTAAGAGAAAAGTTTCAAGAAGGCTTAGGCATTTGACACTTGGACTTTCATTAAATGTGGTAGATGCAATATTTTGAGAGCACTAAGGAGCTCATCTCTCCCCTAAATCAGATGAGAATTTCGTCCAAGACAAAGAGGAGAGGAAAAGAGAGGGTTTTGGAAGGATAACCAAGGAAAGCTATCAACTTTGGTCATCAATCAAGGATTCAAGGTGAGATCTTGGTTCTAGATGTGTTCTTGTCTTGTTTTCCTTCTCTTTTAAGGTTGAAAAATCTGTCTTCTCTCCCTTTTGATGGCTGGTCGAAATGGTTGATGAGTGGGAAAGGGAGTTTGGTTGTTAGATCTTGCTAGAACACCTCAAAGTATGGTAGATCCAAGTGGATCTATGTGGAAATTGGAAGAATTACGTGCTGATTTGATGCCTATTTCAAATTAGTTACTGTTCATATCTGATTCTAAAATTTTGTATGCTTGTAGTACACTCTATGAGCTTTAAATCCATGGGTAGAACACTCCATTTGGATATGTGTACGATTTATGGTGATTTTTCAAAATTAGGGTTTGAAATCTGGAAACAGTGTTGAACTTTTAGGAGATTGTCGAGTTCCGTACAATTCTGGTACTATTCGGCGTAGAAGTGGTTCCTGAAACTATTTTTCCTTTAAACTTAACTTAATTATATTTCAGTGAGACTTGGAAGCACTCAATTTGGAGTTTTATAGATTTAATTATGAATTTTCAAAGTTGAGAAAAAAATTCTGGAGATTCTGCGTGAACAGTACCCGTGAACCAAAATTTCTAGATTTGATGTTCTTGAATTTAAAGCCATCTAAAGTGGTCCTAATTGATAGGAAATGGATCTTAAGGATGGAAAATAATGAGATTTATATTAGAAAAGCTAGAAAGAAAACTCTAAGAGTAAGAGAAAGGGGTTGAGGTTCAAGAGAGCTAGTCTTAAACTTTATGTAATCAAGTGGTCCTAATAGATTGTATGATCATTATGACTATGTTTAGGACCTTTGAAACATCCAAGAGGATATTTGATAATGTTGACCGAATGCCCACATGGTTGGAAAGTCAAGGGAGTCAAAGGAAAAGTAAGAGGAAAGCTTGAGGTGCAAGGTAGTGAACTTACCTATTGTCATTGCTTGATATGGTATGCTTGTGTGTTGCCGTGTACATGTTATTTGCATGTTGTTGTGACATGTTTTAGCTGCTGTAATTGCTATTTATGATGAGTAGATTATGTCTCCATGGCCATGCATCAAGAAGTTAGCTTTGAGCATGCTAGTATGTCACTAATTAACAAGAAAATAAACAAGTTGCGTGTAGTGCATGAGCATCCATCTAGCATGATTAATACGGTATTGTTTGCTATTGAGATTCCCCTGAATCTCACCCCCTCCCTAACCAACCATTTAGGTCAATCAATGATGGGCACTAATGGCATGAGAAGCAAGGAGAAGAAGTGGAGAATTATTAATGCAAATGATTGATATGAATATTCAATGTATAATTCTCCTATGCTGTAAATTAAGTTATGAATGCCATCAATTCAATGTATATGCTTAGAATGTTTATGGCATGAATGAAATTATATGAGTATGAATGAGAAAGATTAAGCCCATGTTATGTATGTCAAAGTAATAAAAAGAATTAAAGTAAGGAGATGTTAAGCGATAAAACGTAGGTCCTGAAGTAGTTAGCTTTGAGCTTCAGTTTGACCTATCAAATGAATGGTTTAAGTCACAATATTTGTCATACTTATAGTGCACATCCCAAGCTTTAAAATAAGTTATGAATCACCTCATTTGGATGTGTATATGAAGAGATATGAATTTTCAAAGTTAAGGCGCAGAATCTGGAAAGTCCAGATTTTACCAAATGAATAGTAATTTTAATCCAATAAACTGTACGTTTTCTGTGAGGATGAGTTCAGTTGAATATTTTTCCCTCAAAGATAATTGAAAGATCTTTCCGTAGAATTTTGAAACACCTCCATACGATTTTTTTAGAATTAGTTATGATTTTTCAAAATTGGACCTGTAATCTGAAAACTGGATAGTGAACAGTAATTTTCCGAAAATTAACGTTTAAATTGAAATTTTTAACTTTTAGACCATCCAAAGTGGTCTGAAATGGCTCTAAAGGAATGCTAAGGTATTATATAAGTAAGGTGTGACAGTATCTTACTAGCATTTGCATCTTATATCATTTTAAATAACATGATATACATCAACACGTAAGCATGCATATCAAGCACACAAAAAAGGTAAGTTCACTACCTTTTATCCTTAAACTTTCTTCTTTCTCCTTTTTGCTTCCAACCATTAAGGTTGCTTGCCTAACCTTTACCATTCCTTTTCCTTGATGTCTCATGGCCCTAAATGCATTAACACATCATTGCCATTCATTCATTAGAGTGATAGTAATCAACAACATCAATACTTTATTTTCTTTGAGCTATATTAACTTCTAACTTTTTGAGCTTGATTTCCAACCTTTCTAAAATTAATTTCACATGCTATTCCCCCCACAATTTTGCATTAGAATCCATTTGAAACCTCAAAATTATCAAAATCAAACTCTTTCTTACTCAAACTGATTTGGCTGAACATAGGGTCTTAGCGCCCAAAATTCTATTTTTCAATTCCAATGTTTCCAAACTTATTTTCTCACTTATACCCTACATAATTTTTCATTTTAAATACATTGGAAGCATCAAAATTATCAAAATCCAACCCTTGCTCCAAAAACCAGCTCTAGTCGAAATCTTACTTAAGTTACATAATCATGAAATTCAACCAATTTCAATATAAAACTACTTGATTTGTGTTCCTTTCAAGCCTTTAAGTATTATTCTAAGATCAGTTTCATCTTCCCTTATACTTAGAAATTTTGTGCACCATACCTCTCAAGGGTTTCAAGCTCCCAAAAACTATTAAAATCGATAACCAAGCTCAACAACAATAAGGGTAGTGAAAACTACATCAACAACTATAAACATATCTTGTTTTAGAACTTGATCTTGTATGGGATCACTTAGTCTTTCTCTTCCATTTTTCCTTTTCTCTCTAGAATTTGTTTTGCAAGAGTTTTCCCATAGTTTTCATAGGCTTAGAATGAAAATGAGGGGAGAGGAGGGATATTTATAGAAAACAAGATTGAATCTTAGCCCTTGATCTTGTAAATAGGTGGCTTAATCTTAACCATCAATCTTACATCTTTGTCTTGTAGCGACAAATGTCCTTATGAGATCATGCTTACCTCATCTTGTTTACATCATGAAGCCCCATGTCTTTAATCTAACCGTACGCGCATCTTGCATCTGACCGTACACGCATCTTACATTTGACTGTACACTTGTCTCTTGCATGTCCCTTTATCATTTTGGCAGTAAAATAGGGAGGAAATTGGTAAGAAATTCACTTAAAATGCAGCCCTTAGGTATTCCTCCACCCATCTTGTTATTTTGCACCATATCGGGTACTTTTTTAGGTCCTAACTTACCCAGTACCACTAGAACATATTCTGGCACCCTTTTCTCATCTCAAATAGGTCCACATGGCATTATATAACATGTATAAAGAGAAAGTGATGCTCTTCCTTGTTCTTCCATTAAAACAATTAATAATATTTATTTCAGAATAAACTTGATTGAATTCTTTCTATTAGTCCACGATTCTGAGAATATGTCATTAGGTATCAATACTATTTATTTATTATGGGAAACTTTTTAAATTTTTCTTAAGTCAAAAATTAACCTCTAAACAGTTTACTTTGACTTTTCCCAGATAGTATATATATAAGCTTTAAATTTTATTAAAGCTAACATCTTTGCTTTCTGGGGCAAAACTATTTTTAAAACATGTGATAATTTATCAAGTATTTTTTCTCATTTTTGTCCAATTATCTGAGGTCATCCTATATTTTAAATAATTCCATTTTTCACTAATATTCAAAATTACCTGAAACCCTCGAAATTCCACAAATTCCTTCCAGGGATATTTTTGTCATTTTTAGCCTCATACAGGCCTCTAGACCTCATTCTAATTTTTCTAAAATTTTTTTGAAATATTCAAGTCTACTTTCCATCACTATCCCTTTTCAACATGAAATTTTCTAAATTTACATTTTAGGTCTGTACTCGGGTTTAGTTTCAGGAATCCTCTTACTCAGGTTCCTAGCACAATTTTTGGCCCTTAATTACTTAACTCCTTATACTGGACCCCGGGACTTCAATATAGGCCTTAACATGTCATTTCCTATTTTCTAAGATTTTTTGGAATTTTTTAGCATAATTTTCATTTTTGCCTTTACAGGCTTGAAACTTTACAAAAATACGATTTTGCCCCTAGTTCTTAACACATAATTCACCGCATTAAGGCCTTTAACATAACTTTTGGTCTATATTCATCTCTATTTCTTATTTTTGGGCCCTGAAACTTTACTAGAGTTTCTAACTTTCTCTTTTCTCAGTCCTAGAAGACTTTCACTTTGCGATTTAGTCTCTAGAAATCCTTGTGATCTTTAGGGAACCTTTGGGATCTCTGTCAAAAAAAGGTCTGGTAGCCTACCTATTTCAGGCTAATTCTGTTACTTGTAGGCCTAAAATTTGGGATGTTACAAAGGAGGAGAGAAAGAACAAGGTGAATTCAAGTGATTCTGAGCCACTAATCAAAGTAAAAGCATAGTTAAACTCTCTAGTGTTTGATTTCCTATGGATTGATAGTTTTAAACTTGGTTTTAGTGGATTTTAATGGTTCAAAATCCTAAAGGTTGATGTTACATGAATTTTCTCTTGATAATTTATGATTAATATTAAGTTGTTATATGGATTAAAGGATAGAAAATGGTTGTTTGATGATGATTAAACATCGTTGTTTGAAAGATATCAAGTTGTGCACATTTGGGATAGTGTTCCGCCAAGAGGAATATGCTATCCTAGGGTTTGATTTTTGTTTTTTATATGCTTCCAATGGATTTAGAAGGTGAACTTGTATAGGGATATGTGAAGAACATGTATTTAGAAGTATTGAAATTGAGAATGAAATTTTTGGAACCTTAAGAGATCATTTGGCCAAACTAAAAAGGGAATGAGTTAGATTTTGAAGAATCTAAGTTCAAATATGGATTCTACATAGAAAATTGTGTAGAAAAAACATATGAAAATTATGTAAAGAATGATAATGCTAAAACCCTAAATTAAAGGTTAAAAGGGTAGGGTTTTAGAATGAATTGTGTAATAGAATGGTGTTATTGATTTGGAATACATTTATATTTGTTGTTTGATAGGCAATATTGTTGAGCAAGTAGAGGCTCAAAAATCAAGAAAGGAGGCCATGTGAATCAAGGGCATAAGAGGTGTCACGCCCAAATCCTGGTCATCCTGTAAAAAGGCAAGAAAGAGGAGTCGCTACCAAAATTTTAAAAGGTTAATTTTGAAAACCTAAAAAAATGTGTTCTATGGAAACTGGATAGGGTTCAGGAGTTAATCATATGTGGGAAAAGTGTTAGGTACCTCACAACACCCATTCAAGAGGATGGTTACCCAATGTTAACTACTTAAAATTAATATGACTCTTTTATTATGTTTTAATTACCCTAAAAAAATAAAGATAGAAACAAAGAAAACTTTTTATTTGCAAAAAGGAAAAAATAAATTGTTTTCCCATTTCTTTGATTCCTCAATGGCTAGAGTGATATGGTTATACTTGTTAGAGATGCTTTAGGCACATAAAGGGATACTCAAGTGTCAATCATTACTATACATCTAGGTGTCATTGGAAACATACTCGTCTATCTATACTAGTTCCCAATACAACTATCATATTTAACATCTCATCTATTCCTCTTCATCTTTTATCCTTAAGTAGTACTGCTTGACTCTTACTCTTTTTAACTTATCTCTTGACCATTCATTCCTATGGTTATACGTTGGTCATCATAAACTGACCACATTACACAGCAGGCATAAGTCATTTCAATACCTCTGTTGTGTGACATTCTAATGGGGCACCTAACATCGATTACCCGAGGCTTAGGCTGCCACTCTTTTTTCCTACTAGGGTAGAGACTCATACCCTTGCCAGGCTTACTGTACTCTCAGTCATTACTCTCTGGGAGAGTCTTTTGACTTGATTTATATCCCAATCAAGCTTTCTCAGCTCAATCACTCTCCTGATAGGGAATCTCTTAGTAGTGGCTACTTATTTCTTAGGTTACTCTTTATTGTCATCTTTTTCTATTTATAGCTCACTGAGAACTTACTATAACTTTTGAATACTCCTCAATACATAATTCCCCCAAAGATATCATCTCAAACTCTTAACCTTAGTTGAACTACATTCTGGTAACTCGTTACTTGCTTAGCCGGGGTTTCTCTCATATTGGGCTTTGCTTAAACTAGTGCTTCGTTTAAATCATTGCTAGGACCTCCACTAGAACCTTTATCCTGAAACCAAAATGAAACATCCCTTTATTTACACCTTTCAGTAAATGACTAGAAGTGTTATAGTTCAAGCAGATAATGAAACAAGACTGAAGATTGAAAACATGCATTTAATTTCTTGGGTCACTATTCACTATTAAATTTCAAATTTCTGGTCCAAATTTAAAAATTTATAACTGATTATAGAAAAATTGTATTAAAATGGTTTAAGTCTCTATTTAAAGATCTTTTAATTCTCTATAAGGAAAAGATATAAATCTAGCCTTAAACTTTCTCAATTCATCCATTTAATTCTTGGAAGTTTACTATTTATTTAATAAAAACTGTGCTTTTCAGTTTCTCTGTCCTAAATTTAGGTAGTCATAACTTTTAGCACACATATCCATTTTAATGCTCAGCATGTGTACTTTAATCATACCAAGTTTTATGAGTAGATTCTATCATATGCCTCATTTTTACTCTGTCACAGACTCATGGCTCATTTAGGGATAACTTATCTCCCATGCATAATTATTTCTTGCATACATATAATCATTCCAATATTGCATAATTAATTCTCATTCATCATATATTTAATATTACATGCTATCATCATCATTTATCATCACATAACATTGAAGGGCAAAATCATGTCATATATTGGCATATAAGCAACATAATGTAATATAATATATTTCCTCAATTCTTTTCCTTTTTTCCTTCCTTCCACTTCATGCATCATTTTGCTTGCTTATTATCACCTATTAGGGTCGGTTAAGGGAGGGGGAGATTCAGGAGAACCTTAGTAGCAAATATTATCCAATATGTATGCGAGACAAATGCTAAGTGAATGAGATACTTGGTCTCATGCTTTCATGCTTCTAAAATGACATACTTTAATGCTCAATGTTTCATTCACATATGGCCATGGAACATACAAAAAACAAGGCAACATTCAATCTTTTATATTCTAAATCCTCATCAAGTAACATCAACACTTAAGCTTACATATCAGGCACACAATAAGGGCAAGTTTACTACTTTGTGTCTTTAAAATTTCTTTGTTCCCCTTGCCTCCAACCATTTAGGTTGCTTGATCAACCTTAACATTTCTCTTTCTTGATGTCTCATGACCCTAAATCTATCAACACATCATTGCCATTTATCTATTAAAGCTATAGTAATAAACAACATCAACACTTTGTTCTCTTTAAATCATATTAAATTCTAACTTTTGAACTTGAATTCCAACCTTTTTGAAATTAATTTCAATGCTATTCTCCCATAATTTTGCATGTATAATCCAACGTTTTTTACATAATGCGTAAAGGTTGGCTTGAATAGAATTTAAAGCCTATTAATACCTTATCTGGAGAAAGTCAAAAATAGATAGTTTATAGGTCAAAGTTTGACTTGAGGAAAATTAGAGAAATTTCTTATGATAAAGTAAAGTTATTGGTACCCAAAGACAGATTTTCATAATCATAGACTGATAGAAAGAATTTGGTCGAATTCACTTTGAAATTAATGTTATTAAATGTTTAATAGAGAGATAAGGGGAAAAGCATCTCTCTCTATGTATATGCATATATAATGCCTTGTGAAATTATTTATGATCAGAAAAGGGGTACTAGAGTATGTCCTAGTATTACTAGATAAATCGAGACCTCAAAAAATACCCGATACTATGAAAAAGTATAAAATAAGTGAAGGAATAGTTAAGGATGAAAGGGAGCACGAATTTCTCCCTATATCCTCCCTATTTTGTTAATTTAATGAGAGGACAATGTTGAAATTATGCTATTTGTCATGGGCAAAGCTTGGAAAAAGATTAAAATAATATTTCCTAATCACATGTTAAATATGCAAAGAAACTTGCAAGAAGAGAATGTGCTACCTAGCTTAATAATGCAAGGGAGATGATGTAATGCAAAATGATGTAAGTAAGATAATGCAAGCCAAGACACTTGGCTAAATCATGAAGAAATAAAGCTTAATCAAGAGCAATATGTCATGGTGAGTGATAACATATCGGAGACATTTAATATAGAGGTCATAAAGCTCAAATTGCGCTCATTTAGTTAAAGGCCTAACAAGCCCTCTAAAGTGTTTAAGGGATTTATAGTTCAAGAATGCTTACATGGAGGATGACATGGATCATTACATGGATGATGACATGGACATATGTAGAGCATGATGTGACATGTGATGCCACCCCTAAAGCTACTATGGCATGTGAGTCATTAGAGTATAATTACTTGGATATTGAGAAAGACAAGAGTACATTTTAAGAGCCTAAAAAGAGCATTTGAAGCTAATTCCCATGTTATTAAAGGCTCAACTCAATTATATATGCATAGAGGAGTCCATCAAAGCTATAATCTTTTAAATTAGGGCTCAAATTATGACACCTCTCTTTTATACCCAATAGTACATCAAATAGAAGCATTTGGAACCATATTTGAAAATCAAATCTTCAAAAATTTTATTTTCAGGTTACTATTCATAGCAACCCTAAAAATTTTGGTCAACTTTGAAAAATCATAACTAATTATAGAAAAATCAAAATATAGCGGTTCTAAGTTCTATTTGAAGCTTGATTAACTATCTACATGGAAAAAATACTCATTGGTCTCAGTACCTCACCATTCGTGTCCAGATTTAGGCCAAAGTGGTACTGTTTACTTGGTCATTTTCCAATTTTTCATAATTTATGCCTAATTTTGGATATGCGTAACTTTTTGTATAAAAATCCAATTTTAACAGATTACCACATCTAACAGTCTACCAAATTTTGTGACCAAACTTCACCATTTGCCCATATTCACATGTTGACCAATTTAAACTCTTATTATGTTGTTTTTATCCTTTACTATGTCATTTCTTGAGATTTCTTACCTTTCTCAAATCACACAATCATAACTCAAACATAATGGCATATAAACACCACTTAGCTACGTCATGCATCACTACGTAGCCATTATATCATTCATATATAACTTTTACAAATTATTCAAAGTAAGTCTCAAGAGCATAATTTATCATCAAGGGAGTCCTCATACCAAGTCCATTTTCTTTCCTTTGCTTATTAACAAGTCAATCCCTAAATGGTGTAATTTAAATACGCAAGGGGTAAGATTTCAGGAGAAATCTTAATAGCAATAAACCATGACAAAATGTCAACAATCTAATGCGTGTCATGCTATGTATCATTGCACATCCCATGTATCATTATAATCACTATACACATTTCATGCATATTATTTCATCATCATAGCATGAAAAGGGAGCATGCCATCATACTATTCCATTTCATGACTCAACTATGCATATTATTAAGGTATCAAATGCAAGGAGTTTGACACATCATAACACATCTAGCTCAACTACTCATGGCATAACATAAATAGCAAACAACACACAAAGCAAGTTAACATTAAGTTTTATGTTCTTGCTACCTCTTTCAAGCTTTACCTTTTGCTTTCCTTTCTTGCTCTTTGATGCTCTCCGCTTGACACTATCAAATGCCTATCAAACATTTAGTAAGGCGTTATTAATCACAATTTAAATCAACACATTCATACTTAATTCTCTTTTTCACATTAACTTCTAATTTTTGAGTTTGGTTTCCAATCTTTTTAAATTTAATCCCACATGCTATTTCCCAATAATTTTATACGTAGAATTTATTTCCAAGCTCAAATTAAACAAAATCTAACCCCTTCCCCTTCAACTCAACTTGGCTAAACACTATAGGTTTTAGGGCCAAAATTTCATTTTCAATTCTAATACTTCCAAACTTACTTTCTCACCTTTATCATACATAATTTTTCATTTTAAACTCATTGGAAGCATCAAAATCCAACCCTAGAAAGAACCCTAGGTCTGGCATAAATTCACCTAAGTTAGGGGAAGTTGGATTTCTCATAAACTCATCACAAAACCACTTGATTCTTATTTCTTTCAAACCTTGCACTGTTCTAACATCAATTTCATCTTGTTCTTATTCTTACTCAATCAATTTTGGGAGCATACCCTAGGGTTTCAAGCTGTCAAAATCCAACAAAACTCAACCAAGTTCAATAATAAGAAGAATAATGGAAACTACATCAAAAACCATGAACATACTTTGTTTTGGAGCTTGATCTTGCTTGGTTTTCCTTGTTCTTTCTCCTCTCCTTCTTGATCTTTAGTTTTAGTCTCTCCTCCCTTTTTTTTCTTAGCTTGGCCAAAAAGTTATGCAAATGGGAAGGGAGAGGTATTTATAGAAATTTTGCTCAAATCTTAACCCTTAATCTTTTGTGTGTGGCTTGATCTTGGCTATTCATTTAGTCTATTTGCCATTTGTTCCTTTGTCATATTGATTCTTGACACCTAGCCTTTTTAGGTGTCATCTTCATTTAATATAAATGCCACCTCAAGGGACACATAATCCCATATGTAAAGAAAGTATAATATTTTATTATATAATTTTATTCTTCCAAACTTAACCCTTAACAAAGTGTATTATTCTATTCATGTCCCTTCATTATTTTGGCACCGAAGTAGGGAGAAAATTAATAGAAAATTCGTGCAAAATGCAACCCCTAAGTATTCCTCCCCTGATTTAGCCATTATGCATAGTATGGGGTACTTTTTTAGGTCCTGACTTACTTGGTAACCCTAGGACATGTTCTAGCATCCTATTTTTCATCACAATTAACCTCACGGCATTATATAATATGCCTAAAGAGGAAATGATGCTCTTCCCTTGTTCTTCCATTAAAATAATTAATAATATTTATTTTGGAGTAAAATTGATTGATTTCTTTCCACTAGTCCATAACTCTGAGAATCTGTCTCTGGGTACCAATACTGTTTATTCATCATGGAGAATTTCTTCAATTTTCTCAAGTCAAAAGTCAACCCATAAACTATTTACTTTGATTTTCCCTGGATAGTGTATAAATAGGCTTTTAATTCTATTAAAGCTAACCTCCTCACTTTCTGGGGTTAGAATTATTTTTAAAACCTGTGATAATTTTTCAAGTATTATTTCTCTTTTTTTCAATTATCTAAGGCCTCCTCATATTTTAGATAATTCAATTTCTACTAATATTCAAAATTAGTCAAAACCCTAGGAATTTCATCAATTTGCCTCAGAGGCATTTTCATCATTTTTAGTCTTATACAGGCCTTAAAACCTCATTCCCCCTTTTTTATTGGAATTTTTAAAAATTTTTGGGTATATTTTCCATCATTGCCCTTTCCAGCTTAAAACTTTTCAAATTTATGATTAGGTCCCTACTCAGGTTTAACTCACGAAACCCTTTTACTGAGGTTTCTAACATAACCTCTAGCCCTTTTATCGCATCAATTCCATATAATCAACCCCATGAAACTTCACTAGAGTCTTTAACTTCCTCTTTTGTCAATCCCAGAAAACTTTCATTTTGTAATTTAATCCTTAGGAATCCCTTTATCCCTCCAGAGAACCTCTAGGACTCTTACCATAAAGGGTCTAATAGTCTTTCTGTCTTAGACTACTTTCTGTGCTTCAAAGCATAAAATTTTGAGATGTTATGCGAATGCATTGTGTTATGGACCATAGGAGTTTCAAAACATGATTCACCCAGATTCAAGCCCAAATAGATATCTAAAAAGCCCATACATGCTTATGAACATGAATAGCATTTATGAAGACACATTTAGAAAGATTGCTCAAGAAGCTTTAAGAAGCATCAAGAGCAATCTTATATTACATTAAATAGGATTCTATTTGTTTTAATTAGTTTCTTGTTTTACACTTTTCTATTTTGCATTGATCACTTCTTGAAGGCAAAGACTTACTTAATATGTATTTCATTAATAGTAGAGTCAAATAAGATCCTTCTAAATAATGATGGGATCCTCTTAGGTAGTAAGTGATCTAGATTATTCCATCTTGACTTGCAAGTTAGAGTATTCTAAACGGTCTTCTGATTTTCCTATTTTTATTGTATTTTCGCATCTATTTTTGATGCATTTTATTTAGTTAGTGTTTTAAACTCTAATAGCTTATAATGGGCTTTTAGGGCTTAGGTTATCAACTAAGATTTTTATTTAGGGTTTTCAAGAGTCTTAGTATATAACTAATTCAATATGTACTCTTCTTAGACTAAGAGATGATTTGAATGATTAATAACATGAGAATTTTATTTCTCTCTTTATGTGAGTGTTGCTTAGATCTTCATATTCTCGTGAGAATACTCAATAGTATTAATAGAGTGATCAACCTTGAGGTGTTTTTACAGCTAAGGTTGTAAAAGACAAGTTCTCTTAAGGTCCTACCGCAATCATTCGTTTAGTTTCTTGTATTTGGGGTTACAAGAGGTAGGTCTTCTTGGGATCTCATTCCATCCTATACTTGTTTCTAGCTAGTCTATACCCTACCTCATATCAGTGAGTAATTAAGCATGGTAACTTGATTTTTACCATAGAGTAAATCTCAAGGCAAGTGTTATAAATACCCCTCCTTTCCCATTTTCTGAGAGATTTTTGGCCAAGCATGTCAAGATAGGGGCAGCATGAAATTTTAAGGAGGAAGAGCAAGAAGTCCCAAGCTAAACTAAGCTTCAAGGCAAGGCATGGTTATGGATTTTGATGTAGTTTATATTGCTCTTTGTTTTGTTGAGCTTAGCTGTGGTTTTGTTGAGTTTTAGAAGCATGAAACACTAGGATGATATGCTGTCCAATTGTGTTTAAATCATAAAAAGGATTTATTGATGTTATATTAATAATTAAGATGAAGAAAAGACATGAAGTGTGGCCCAAAATGAAAACTAAAAGAAGATTAGCATGCGTGTTAAAATAAATTCTTTTGCTTAGTATGAAAATATGATAGACCGGTATGAGCTAACAGTGCTCCTCCTATCTTGGATTCATAATGTTATATTTCCTAGCCTCGAGATGAATGGGAGATGTGTTCAAGAACTATTTATTGCGCAAATATCAACATATTGGGGTCGACTTTTATAGAGAACTACTATGGGATCTTTTTTGCATCACATGCTAGGTCCATGACTCTTTGTTTCCTTTACTTCATTGTCATTGGTGTAGGTTATTCATGAAGATGTCAAACTGTTCCTTTAGTCTCTTGGATGAGAAGTTTGTAGCTTTTCATGCAAATAAGATAGTTTATCTCTTCATTTCCTTAAACAAGATAGACTACTATGAGAAGAAAATCATAATCGGAACAATAATTTGAGTTATTTTTATGGGCATATCTGCGTTTTGGATTTTCCTGCCTAGGACTACAAATCGATTCCCACCAAAAAGGGTACTTTTCATGTATAAGGAAAAATCTAGCACCATCAGAAATTGGTTTTCAAGAAAATGGTGCTGCCAAATGTGTTCCACTAGTGGGAAAATAAGATTTTTCCTTTTCCTTCTCCAAATTTTCAGCTTGCCAAATGGGCTCTTAATAATCTTATAAGAGAAATTAGACTCACTTTATCATATGATTATAATTAATCAATTTAAAATATGTACCAAAAATTTAAAATTATGTTTTTAGCAAAATAAACAGTTCAATGAATGGTAAGTAATATTATTTACCACGTACAAATATCTTTCTGTGAAAAAAATTTTGCTTAAGACACTATTAAGTACCAAATATTAAATAAAAAATATAGTGACATTAACATAAAAAATTTAAAATAATGATATCATGAGGTTAATTTAATCTATGGTATAGAATAAAATGAAATAGAAAAATAATGACTTTTTTTTGGGAAAAAAAAAGAAAAATATCACATATACATATATATATATATATATATACACACACACACAATTTCTAGTTCTTAATATAAAATTTGGTTGACTAATTTATAAAAATTAAGAAAACCAAAAATAAAATTACTTTAAAGTAGGTATACTTATTATTTTTCTCTAAATTAATTTTCCTAGCTTATAAATTAATATATAAATATGATATAACATAATAACGCACATAAGTACTACATCTAGTCCTTAATATAAAAACTAGATAACTAATTTAGGAATGTTAAAAAAATTAGTCAAGTTGATTATTTGTCACAAATATGTGTTGGTTTACCTAAACTATCCTCTTTAATCATATGTGTTGAATGATTCGAATTATCCCGTGGTAGGAACTTCTTGGGGATGGATTAAGATCTTATATTTAAGATCAAATTTAAACCCCACCTAGCTTTTATATTAGGAACTAGAGAGAGTATTTTAGAAAGATCAGGTAACATATACCATAATTAAGTAATTTTTTAAATTTACTAATATCTTTAAGTTATTCAATTGAGTCTTCATATTAAGTATGGGAAGTTGTAAATCATACCTCTCCTTAACACTAAAACTCATTTCCATCATTATATGAAATTATTTCTAATCAAAGTGATCATAGAGGTGACTACTATGATAATGATGTATATACCAGGCTGATAACATACACAATACAAAAACAATGAAACTGACATTAAATACTAATGGAAATTATGGAAATCCAACCACTATGGTAAACTATATCTGGCTAGTTGGTAACAGTTTTTGGCAGAAGAACTTGTCGAACCATGCTCTCAAAATTCTGAAATGAAGATCCATTTGGTCTACCAGTAGCTTCCTCCACCATTTTCTTCCATTCAAGTGCCTTCTTCATCTCTACTCCTTTTTCTCCCTCCATTAACTCTCTCACTAGCTTCTCAACTCCTTTCCTCTTCATGTAACATCCTGAGTTTTATCGGGTTTTAATAGCTTCTTTTTGGTTGATTTTGAGGATAGATTAGTGATTTAATGTTGATTTTAGAGTTTGGGTTAGATTTGAGGTATGTTGGAGGAATAGGTGAACATATCCCTCTCAGGGTATGTTCGCCGCGGCGAACCAGGAGTTCCAGGGGTGTTTGTCTTTTGGGAAGGTTTGGCCACGGCAAACTCTTAGGGACGCCACGGCGAAGTTGGTCAGGTGAGCGAGGCTTCCCTCTCGGGAAGGTTTCGCCGCGGCGAAGGTTTTCTGGGCGAGCGAGAGTTTCCTCTCGGGAAGCTTTCGTCACGGCGAAGTCGAGTTTTCAGGCAAGTAATCCCTCTCGAGATTAGTTTGGCGCAGCAAAGTTATGGGTTCGCCGCAGCGAAGGAGTCCGAATCTATATAGTCACGGGAGGGGTTCAATTGAGCGAAAATTTGAAAAATTTGAGGTAGAGAGAAGCTCTACTAGGGTTTCGATGTTTTGGCTTGGAGGGGGCATTTCTAAGGATCCATTACCTCAAGCGAGTGATTTTAACCTCTAATCTACTTTCTTACTTGGAATTTCTAAGGATTTGTGGTGAAACCCTAGAATTTTCTAGGTTGTGATAGAATTGAGGTTTTTGACCGATTGTTTTGAGTTTAATTGATTGCTTTAGGTTAGTTTAAGTATTTAATCGGTGTAGTTTTCTTGGATTTGAAAAACTTTGAGTTTTTAAAGTTAGGGTTTATGGAAATGGGAGGTTTGTGATTGAGGATGATAATGTAGAGGTTAATTTTGAGTTTTGTGAATTGGGTTATGTCAAGGGGGTTAAATTAGATGTTTAATCGGTTTAGATTGTTGTTAGAACTTCAATTGTTCAAATGGGATGTTTGGAGGTTGAATTCCTATAGTGGATCCTTGAGGTTTGAACCCTAATTGATGCTTGGAAGGGGATTTAAGGTTTTAATGGATTTTCTTGACCTTGGAGTAGTGCCTTGATGGTTATACCCTTTTTAGTTGGGTAGAGTTATGGTTGGAGCTAGGAATTTTGTGTCCCCAAATGTTATTTTGGCCACATTATTAGTTTGAAAGCTAATACATGATGGTTGTGTGCTTGTGTGCTTGTGTAGACCGGTTGTGAGCCTTGTTGGTGCACGAGGCCGTCTTATTGGTTTGTTATTCCTTGCTCAGGTGAGAGGTAACCACTTTCCAATCCTTTGTACATGCTTTTGTGGTACTGTGAGTGAATTTATGTTTTGTGCTCCGAGTAACAATTGTGTTTAGATGGTATGTTGTATATTAAAAAGGAAAACCGTCTTGTGGGGTCTTGATTGATGATGAATGAATCTTGAATTTGTGAAAGATATGCCACTGAAAGAAGTGATTTGTGAAATGATCATTTACTCTTGATTACGGTTTGAGCATGATGCATAAATTGGGAATTGGTGAGAGTTTTGATTGTTACTACCACGTGGTAAGGCCTCTATTAATGCATGATGGTTGGCTCTTTACGTCTCCCATAGTGAGGGATAGGCCTTTTGGCTCCCTACGTCCCCCAGAGTGAGGGATAGGCCTTTTATGGCTCCTTACGTCCCCCATAGTGAGGGATAGGCCGGCTTCGGCTCTTGAAAATCCCCCAAAGTGAGGGATATAGTTGATGGGAATTGTATCAATGCACTTGCATTACTTGGTATGGCTATCATGTATAATATTACTTGTGAACTGCCCCACCTGACACCTCACGAGCACCTATTTAGTTTGTACCTTGAATTGGAAAGGTTGGTTACTGGGACGTTTGTCTCACCCCGTGGTTTACAATGTTTTCAGGTGAAGGTTCTAGGCGAGTGCCGTTGGGAAGAGACGCAGAGGCTTGAGCTTGATTAGCGTTAGGCCTCCAGCCTTTGTATATGTATGGCTAGTATATATATTGCCACATTTAGGGTCCTTTTGAAATATTTTGATTGTTGATCTTATTGTAAACTGGAGAAAATGTTATCTCCTTATTTTGGTTGGCCGGAGGCCATTTCTAGTGCTTTGTGAAACTTGATATACATTATTGGAAACCAATTGGATGGGCTGATTGATGTCTTTTATTACCCGGGCCGGAGGCTCGGAGGCCCAGTGAATGTTATTGGATGATTTCAGTTGCATGCAACGGAGTTTGAGTTTGAACCGAGTTTAAGTGTTAATTTCAAAAATTATGCAATTTCTTTCTACTATGGTAGTTTGTTGTAACAGCTTTCCTTTTCTACCATAGTAGTGATTTGATAACGAGTTTATAATGTTTTGAGGATAAGGGTTTTTACACTTCACATCACTCTCTATCTCTAACCCAATTTCCCATTCTTCATATGCAAATTTGCAATTCATTTGCTGCTCTACGAAGAACGACCAATAGATCATAGCTACTCCGCCACAAATATTTTCAATTGTTGAGTTCTACCCACAAGGTTTTAAGAATCCTCCTATTGAACAATGAGTCGAAACTTGTTTTTGTGGACACCAACTTGATAACGGCCCTCTATTTCTCATCTCTTTAATAAACTTGGCAGGAAGAACTGTGTTTTTTTATGTTAACAAGATCGGGTCGGATTACCCATAAGAAGGTTTTTTAACTATTAGCCAGTCCCCAAGCAAACTCTATCATTTGCTCTTTCATCATCACTGTGATGCTCTCAAAGTTTACATAAACCACAGAGTTTGGTTTTTTTTCATCTAGCCATTCCGAACATTTGTTAGCAGATTTATGGGACCGATGGCGTAAACAGGAGGAAAATTAGAGGATAGTCCTTATAAAGCATCATATTCTAGATCATCAAATGTGTTCAAAATTATTGCGCTAGCTTTCTTGGCTCTCTCATACTCGCCCAGCCAAAAATCTAACACAAATTCTTTTGGGTTTGTTGTTCTCCAAAACTTTGGCATGTCTCTTAAACACAATTCCTTAATTACTGGAATCCAATCTATTACAATATTCTCCAAATACCCATTTGTTAAATCGCTCGAATCTATATGCCAAACACTTCTGACTTAACATAATGCATCTAAGTGTATACCAAACAACTTGTAATAAATGCATGAAGCTAGCTAGCATGTACCATGGAAGTTAGCCTACATATTTATATAGAACTTTGAGAGATATCAAGCCTTTCTCAATGAGTCGGTGAAAATGAACATAGTAGAGAAAGTCATAGGCATTGGTAGTCCAGAAAAGGACATTTGGGATTCTGAGTTCTTTGGTGGCGTTGACGGCAAAGCTCATGATACCATCAGAAACTATGCAAGCGATGGGAGGGATATAAGGGGAATTGCTGAGTTTGTTAAAGAGGTTTCTAAAGGGAACTGGGCAGGCTCTACATGTGGATTCATAGAGAGAAGGGATGTCTTGTGTGGTGTCAATGACATCGTCAGAGTTGGAGTTGGGAATTCCTTTAGGGATGGTTTTGAAACGAAAGGAAGAGAGGCCATTGAAACAATCTGTACCTTGAGATTTGAGGAGGTGTTTATGGTTGAACTCGATGTTAATGAAAGTGAAGAGGCTTTGCAAGTTTGAGCATGGGATTGACATTGCGTTATGTTAGGAAGGGGATACACACAGCGTGAGGCTTCTTTGAAGTAGCCAATGGACCCACTTTCCCAATTTGTTTTTTCCTCAGATCCTCAAGGAAGAAGAAGATAAATGTGAGGATGGCTTTGCCCATGCTAGTATATTTATAGCGGTTAAACACGAGAGGCAGTGTTTGCTTTTCAGGAAAATTACACTCAAGTCCCGATTCAGAGATTTTATTATTTCAAGGTCTCTAAAAATATTCGAGCTAATCTTAAATCTTAAGGGGCTTATGATTGAGATATTGTAAAAGTGAATCAATTATCTTTGCCTCACAATCCTCTATTGTTAATTCCAACTTTTTCATTTATCAATTGTGCCTATATAGATTGACACTCTGTGATGTATTTTTATTTCTTAATGGGATCATAATGAGATATCATTTAGAGTACTCTAACTTGTCAATTGAGTTTCAATATGAATAAAATTCCTTTGCACAACATGTATATCTTAAGCGAGGTTTGCCACCTGGATTTTTATTAGCCACTTAAACAAAATGCTCCCATGCAAGATCAGCCTTCGATCTCACAGATTGTGTAGAGCGAGCATTAGCGGATACTTATTGGGATTGGGATGACATCTTCTAATTTCTACAATACAATAGCATAAATTAATAATAACTAGCAAACATATTTAGAGAACATGTTACTTGAGAAAAGGATTTTGAATTTAAGCAGTCAATTATTTAAACAATTAATTATAATTTATGGAAATAGTAAAAATTAGTTATAATTTATGGAAATAGTAAAAATTAGTTATAATTTATAGATCATGTAGATTTAGTTTTTGGTCAAATTAGAGCCCCTAATAGCCTTCTTTAACCCATAAAGCTTCTTTAAGTTAAAGAATAATGAATCAATTATCATTATTCCATAAGGCATAAACTTGCAAATTATTAGATATAGTGATATACACTAAACGAGCACTATCAAAGTGGTAATAAATATACAAGTATAGTCTAACAAATAAAAAATAACAAGCCAAGAAGATAGCTAAATATTAAGTCTCTGACTCTGTACATATAGCTAGGTTCTACTATTTATTTTTATATTTCTCTCTAATTTCATTCTAAAGTACTTCAATGGAATCCTCTTGGTTACAAACGGAAACAGATATACATATATATATATATATATATATCTATATAGATATGATAGTTACAGCTCACTCGATGTATATAAGCTTGTACATCAGATAGTTACAACTCACTCAATATATATATATATAGAAGCTTATATGTTAGCCTCTACTTAAATGTTATCTTTTCCATCATCTCTGGTAATTGACTCTGGTTTTGGCAGAATTATTTCAAATGCCAAGTATCACAAACATCCAATACCATAATATTATGCATCTTTTAGGTCCAATATATCGATACTATACAACTAAAGGAAAAAAGCTTCAATTTTTAACTTATAAATTGCATATTTAGAGATATTTGAGTACCAAAAAAAATAGAGCATAGAGATTCACAAAAGAAACAACCCAGAACAAAGCTTCAAAGAATATTTAAGCAAAAACTTCATAAATACCAATGAGAAGAGAATCATTTACCTATTTAAAATGCAATAGATTTGGACTTTGATAATTTTAAATTTATGATCACTTTTGTCTTCAAGTCTCTACTTCTCTAACTTGGCTTTTTCCAACACCTTGAAGGCTTCACAATAGCAACATAATAAATAAAGATGAGAGACAAAATCAGAAAATAAAACCAGTCTATAGATTATGGTAGACAACAGCGTATACAGACAGAGCACAACAGAGCATGGTGGAGCATGGTGAACAAAGGAAGAAGACAGAGAGAAGGAGAAGTTTGGGTTCAAATAGTAGGGACTTAAGGCACTCGCAACAAAACATGAAAAGGGTCTTTTTTTTTTTAATATATTTTTTGAAATATAATAAATTAATAATACAAGATTACAGGTTTTAGGCCTTTTTTTAATTTTTTATTGATGTCCTTTAGCCCGTTCAGTTTTCACAAATTTGGAATGGTTTCCAGCCAGAATTGATGGTCTAAAAACAGATAAATGATAGCCTAAAATGGCTAGACCACTCAAGTGGCCTAATGCCTCTATACAAGCCATTGCCTAGACCGGTCAATGGTCTAACCCGTTAGACTGTCCAATCCGGCCCGGTCTAGCTTTAAAAACCATAAAATGGACACTTTTAGGGTTAGAAGGAAAAACCTAGATATGTGAGTAAATCTTAAATGACGTGAATGTACTTGTAAAGGTTGGCAGATATTAAGACCATTGTGCCCACATACATGTGGTGTAATGAAGAAGATATATGGTAACACACACACACACACACACACACACACACACACATAGAGGATTGACTTTTACTCTTTGCTCAAGAAAAAATTTATGGTAGACTCATGATCCTAGTTGAGACACATGACATTCTAGGCCAGATTCCCTTAGATATGAAGATTACTTGTCAATTATCTTCCTACAACCACTATTGATTACTCGTCATCCTGAAAGGCCTAGAGTGACGAGGATTGGATCACAATTTCAAGACTAGAAAGTGCATCATTGCTCAAGATATAGTGAAGCTGGTCATTGTAGAAAGACTTTAGTAACTTGAACCCTGTGTGACTTTATTGCTGACAATAGTATTTTTTTTAGTTTAGTATACAGCTAATTTTGTACATGAATGAACCCTAATATGTATTTTTGGATTGATTAGGGAAGTAGCTGTGACAACCTATTTAGTAATTTTGGTCATAAGTTGGAATCTATTTTGCATAGTGAATTGATAGTTGAAAAATTTCATAATAGTACTTGATGATAAGCTGCCTAAGTATTGCACTAAAATTGGCTAGTAACATTATAAAATACTTGGTCCATTTGTTAATAGATGTATTTTTTGTTGTTACTTCATGTATCCATATTGCAATTTGCCTAATTCTAGTTGTGAATGAAACATCCAAACTTGCGCATGAACTTTTTAATTTGATTAATTTGTCAATTCAAGTACCTCACTTGTTGTGGTTAACACCCATATTTTTATTGCAAATTTTCTGATTCTAGTTGTGAATATACTCTACAAACTTTGGCATCATTTTTAACAGTTTTGTTTTAAAAAGTCCACTAACGAATGGAGAAGTTCCTATTATCAATGCATGTATTCTTGTTGCAAATTTTCTAATTCTAATTGTGAATACACTCTACAAACTTTGACATCATGTTTAACAGTTTTATTCCAAAAAGACCACATGCGAATGGATGAGTTCTTCTTGTTAGCGCATGTATTCTTGTTGCAAATTCTCTAATTTCAGTTGTCAATACTCTCTATAGACTAAGGCATAATCATGTTTGATAGTTTTATTCCAAAAAGACTACTTGTGAAATGACGAATTCTTGTTGTTAACCCCCACTATTCTTGTTTCAAATTTTCTAACTCTAGTTGTCAATATTTGTACTTAAAGTACAAAATTTATGGGGGAAAATATATTGCAATTACTGGAAATGTAATATACTCATAATAAATAATTCGTTGCACTAAAATTAAAATTTTGGATAATCCTTATATACAAATTTTGACACATTCTAAACTAGTATAAATGACATCTTGAGTTAACATAAAACAATTGATCCATTATCACTTTCTTTTTGGTTGTGTTTGTATCCTTGCAAGTAGCTGCAAAACAACAGCCAACTTTGTATTTATTGCATAAGTAACGAGCCACTATAACAAGACTGACCTTAAGAAGTGAGTTCTTTCTATTGCATAACATACCATTATAACATTAACACAAGTGTAAGAATAAAATCTAAAAATAATACATTGACAAATAAACATATAATCCAACTCATATTGTTATATAATAAGGAATGATACATTCAATTCCATCTTTCTCTTATACATGGGGCCACTCTTCTAAATATATGATGACATAAATCCCACAATTGTCACTATAAAATTAACATACCATACTATTAGATTATATTAATAATTGAAAATGCAACACAAAAACCTTAATAAAAACTCACATGTTTTCTTAGACATAAACTGTAGGGTATAATATGACATTGTTTGCATATGGGTTGCTCAATAACTCTAAGTTAGGCTTCACTATTTTTAGTATGTCAATGAAGTGTATCCTCTAAACAACAAAAAATAACTATTAAACAAGGGATATCATCATCGGTGAGAAAATTACAAGAAGGACGATTGAACTAACATAGAATTGAACCATCATCTGCTGCCCTTTGTCTACTAGATCATTTTTCCTCTTCCTTTGCTTTTTCTTTTTGTTGGTTACATCCTTACCCCCATTATCAGCAACAAATAATAATGTAATTAGTAAAATCAGTGCATTATCAGCAACACATATAAAAGTATTCAAAAAGAGATAGCATTAACCATGAAATCAGTATCAAATATATGCCTTTTAACCATAAAAGCATTTTTCTTATGTTCACTATTCAGAGCATGAGCAATCAATAACATAATTTGCACATTAGTGCAATGTCAAAATTTAAAATCATTCACAATATATGCCAGTGCAATTTCAATCCAACATTGCACATACTTAGTTGCTTATCCACCGCCTTGGACCAAGGACCTATAAGTCTTTTCATGTTGCAAAATGGCCAAACATATCTACCAAAACCCTACACAACAAACATGCAAATTAAAATATTATGATGTTATTATTAACATGCGATCGTAACCTAAAGCACTCTTTACACTTACTCTTCTCCCTTGTTTTGCAAACACTAATCAGTATAAATTTTATAAAATGCTTCCTTCTCACTGAATTTAACTTTTCTCACATACATAGCTTGATATGGTGACTTTATTGCCGGTACAATATGTCTGTTAGACCTTGCACTAATTTTTGTTTTCTCTTGCCTGATTCAATTTATTTTTCGTTTTTAGGTTCAACATCATTTTCTTTTCCTTCATTTTCATCTTCATCTTCTTCTGGTTGTTCTTCTTCTTCTTTTTCTTCATTACCATCTTCTTCTTCTTCTTCATCTTCATCATCCTTTTTTCTTTTTCTCCATCTTCATCATGATCTTCTTCTTTTTCTTTATCTTTATTTTCATGTTCTCCTACCTCTGTAGCATTTATTCCTTTATCTCTTACACTATTAGGTCCTTTACTTTCTAACTTCATCAATTCTTTAAAAACATAACTTCGAAGCTTTTCCATCTTGCTATTTAATTTTTTATTGAATTTCAACCAAAATTCTTTAATGTCCTATGCATTTAAAAGTATGTCAGAAAACATACATATGAGTGTCTAACTTGTTATAATTAATCCTATTGATAGTACAGAGAGTGAGTCTGTCATCTTGATACTCTCACCGAATGAGAATACTACATTAATACTACTTACCGGATCTTGGAAGCTTGTCCCTTCTGGCTGTGTTGATGACTTTACTTCACCAATAGTGTGACTGAACAAGAGGCCACATGGACTTTTCTTTTCTACTTGAGTTCTCTTCTTTACAGCCTTATCATCCCAATACTTAATTACATCACATGTTTTGTGTACAACTTTTGCCAATGGGAAGCTTTGCAAAGTAAAGCTGAAAAAAAAAACATAATAAGTTATCAATCAAATTAAGCAATACATGAATAATGTAATTAGTAAAATCTTCCATTTAATTATGTAAGCAAATATATAAGTACCAGTAACAATTAGATGCAGCCTTTAATGACTTTTAAGCCCTCAAGCTTTACTTCTTTACTGCCTATATTGTACCATTGTATTTCATTACTGACTTTATCAAGCACAAATGTTGCCCAATGAAATTATGCCCATGTATTCTCTGTGCAAGCCATTACTTTTAACACTTTCTCACTAACATTTGCACTTTCAATAGGATAAAAAGTTTCCGGTGTAAAGAGAACAAAATAGGACTCCAACATTGCATCATCTTTCTTACTCATTAGCTTTTCCCCAACTTCAATATGTGTCAATGACGTATATTTTCACTTCAGCTCTTTCACTTCATCCTTTAAGTCATCTAACTTCACTTTTAAACCTTTATTCTATAAGCCCATTAATACTTTTACCACTTTAAGTTTTATAGTTAATGTCTTCCCCCTTATGGTTAGTTTTTTTGTGGGAGGATCATAGGAACATATAACCCCCATAGATAAATCTCTTGGAATCTTCTTCAACATGATATATAATAGCTTCCCAAACCCTAAATTTTCTACCATATTCTTTAAATTTGTTTTCCCTTGGACAAAATTAGCCACTTCCTTGAATATAGATGGAAAAAATCAGGTCAAAAATAGTGTCACATATTTCTTCTTCTTTTCTTTTGTCAAATTCTCCTCTTTTTTCCTACATAGCTCCTTCTCAACATTTGTCATTTTCTTCCACACTTCTGATGTAGCATTTGATATTGCTTTCATCCTATATATCTCCTCTTTGTTATTTCCCTAAAATTCAGCCTTAAATATCTTCCACCCAATAACTTCTGGATTCTTCTTTGTCATCTTTTTAAGCCTTCACATAATAATTACTATTTCATTAATAAGTACACTACATAGTATAGTAAAATCCATTACATGCAACTCCATTTGTTAAATAAACTCCAAACTTGTAAGTACACTAATTATCATTGAAAATTTCTCTACTTTACTTGTTATAGGATGATGCATGAAGTTGTTACAATCAAGTTGTAAATATACTAATTCTTCTAATAAATTGCCTAATTTCAATTGTTAGGCCACTAAATGTCAAGTTGCCACAATCAACTCATAAATGCACTACTTCTTCTCGTAAATTGCCTAACTTCAATTGTTAGGCCACTAAATATCAAATTACCACAATCAACTTGTAAATGCACTAGTTCTTCTGGTAAATTGTCTAACTTCAATTGTTAGGCCACTAAACAACAAACAATGACAAAAATTGAGTTCTTCTCTCAAGCCCAAACCTTATCCTAAACATAATGTTCCCACTAACACTTTTATTCACAGACCACTCATCACAAAAACCAAAATAAAGATAAACAAATAATCCAACATTGTCAAAAGTAAAAAAACAGACCATCCATCATTAAAATAGACCCAAAAAATCAATGATTTTTTCTTAATATACTAATAGAATATTGGAAGATTCAGTCTCACAAAAAGGAGTCCATTAGCCTATCTCACTTCCAAATAAATCCAATTAGACAAATAGAATATTCAAGATTTATAAGGAGGCTTACCTTCACCAAACTTCACTCTTGTATTTGGCTTTTGTTTCTTCTACTTTTCCTTCCTCTTTTGTCGATGGCCTTTCAATCGATGTCTGTTTTTCCTTCCTCTTCTTTTTGTTGTACCAACTATCAAACACCAAAGCGACGACCTTTCAAGTTTCCTCTTTTGTCCACGACAATGGCTACACTAGAACAACGGCGATGACGAGAATCTCTCTCAACCGTTGAAGCATGTTTGAGAGTTTTCAGAAAGGGAGAGATGCAAGAGTTGTGAAAGGAAAGAGTAAGGAATGTGAGTGATATTTTTTAGTGAGAGGGAAAAGTGGGATGAAATTTTCTCATATTTTCAGCCCTCTTCTTTTCAAATTTCAAGCAACAATTAACAAGGGCTTTATTGTCTTTTATTTTCTATAATTAATTTCCCTTTGTCCCTAAGTCCTCCATTGAAATTTCATAATGTTTTGGAGGCTGTTTAAAATAAACTAGCTACTACGGTCCTTAATTAAAATTTTCCATTAAAAGAAACCTTGCCTGAAGTTAAAACTTAAAGTGTACTTTTGCATAATCTATTTAATTAACACTTTTAGCACAAAAGAAAAGGTGAATATTATTTCCAAGTTACTGAAAACTAGACCAATAACTGAATTGAATGTGATAATAATTCAAGGACCAGTGGACTAATAACTAAATTGACTATGACAATAATTCAAGGATCAGTGGACTAATCATAGTTGAATCAAGATCAATTGAAATCATAATTAACATAATACTACATTTGGTACTTCATATAATAGTTAATTAGGAAATCAGATTTGGTCCTAAATATAAGACTTCAATCTATTTTATTTCTCATATTTATAATTTTTTGAAACCACTTACTAGAACTTAAATACCTCAAACCACTGTTCTTCACTGTTTTCATGAGAGCATTCTAATTCAACTCGATGTAAGGGAAAGCACCTTAAGGCATAAGTGTACACAGCCTAATAGACCTCTTCTGGCTTAGGCTTATAATGTATTTATATTGTCATCTTAGGGTTCATGTCTTTGTATTCACTTATACACTTACTTTCACTAAAAAATTTTATTACTATATTTTGATGGAGTATTAGTGCTGGTAGAATAGCTAAAGACCATAGGATTCTATTGCACGTGACCAATTGTGGATTCACGCTTAACTTCTTGGAAAACTTATTGATGTTGTTTATTTGTATCACGTTGTGGTTAAATGATTATTTAAGTAATTATGACTTGTGGGCTGGGCTTGGTCTTTTATTTTTCTTGTACCATGAGTCTTGTAGTGATGATTCTTGGTGGGTTTGTAGGTTTGTTTGTGTGCCCTAAGTTCTTTGTGTTGTTCTTGAATTAAGTTAAACTCTTAGTAACTATAGTAGCATTTTAATATTGTAACCTAATTCTTTTTCTACCATAATTAAACTCTTTAAGCTACCATTGAAGTGCGATAACTTTTGTAATTCAGTAAGTTGAAAACAATGCTTACTCGTTAAACAGAGCTGTCAACATGCATAATTACAAATATAGGCAACCTTATGAATTGAAAATAACATAATATGCAGGTCACACAATGTTCTAAGCTTTGCCATTATTTACACAATAATTACGCAAATAGCAAGCAGTACAACTGTTATCATGACACTAATATCAGACGCAGAACTTCGCCTGAAAGCTTGAATGATTTCTTAGTTTCTTCCAAACAATGATTCTTTTCTTCTCGAGTCCATTCCTAATAAAATCCATTGAGACCCTATGTCAAAATCAACTCTGAACCGAAATCCATGATTATCTCATAAGTTAACTCGAAATCGATTACGAACTCAACTATGGTTATCTTATAAGCTACTATTGCCTCTGGCAACTTATTAAATAACAATGGTTTTAGGCTGATAATTGATTCTGGCTGAGTATTAATCTTAGCATCAATGAATCAATGAAGTGCGTGCGGAACAAAATTTTCAAGGACTGTGTTACAATATGAGAAAAAAAGAATTACTGATATCAAGTGGTGATGAAAATATGAGCCTGTTGAATTTCGAAATGTTTTTAACAATATTAAGAAAATAAATCAATTCTGATTGACTCGACTAGTATTCAAACATTCGACCCTACTGATTGGCTCCTTGGATGGTCTTCAGATGGTCGATCGTCAAGGCAACTACCAATAAACAGAATTTATAACAAAAACGGAAACAAATCAACTTTTTCCGCACAGAATTTTATAAGATAGGCTCCATTTTATCTGTCATAATTTCTTTATTGTTGACCCTCTGTTAGTTTTCTCCGCACGACATATACAGCTACTCGCAATAGAACCAACTTATTGCAATAGCCATAAAATCTGAAGGAAAAAACAGCTAAAGATTTATGTTATAAGAAGCTTACTTCAGCAACTTTATCCAGCTTGTCCCTCACATTCTGTAACATCTGCGCAAGCTGACCATCCCATTTATAGAACTCCAACACCTTCTTGTCAAGTATCTTTTCTGCCACCTGTAAGTTAACCTTGAAAACTTAAGTGAAATAATGTCTTAACCCTTGAGCATAGGACTAAAGTAACATTTACTACTAATCTTTCCCTCAGCTCCAGAAAATCACTGAAAATGAAGTTTTAAAACACCATAGAGCCTGCGTCTTAAGATTATGAGAAGGATCAACAATATTGTGAGTTCCATTTATTGCTGGTAACCAACATATATCCTCCCAGAAGTGGTGGTAAATCATTCACATGCAGCTTTCTCAGTAACTCGAGAAAAGTTGAAGATTTCATTGTTCAAGATCTTCACATTATGTTGGACTAGATGCATACAGAGTAAGGTAAAAACAAATCATAAAGAGTAAATTTACAACAAAACTCTAGAGAGGACTGTATTTGCAAATAGACAATACCCTTATGGGCCTCAGATGTAGAATTTTGTGCATCAACCTATGCAACAGAGAAAGCAGGTACGTTCTTGCTTCATTTTCGGATATACCTTCTTCTCTCATCTATAGAACAATATCTAACATGTAACAATCATAGTAACGATCATGAAGCCATTACGATATGGGAGATGAAGCAAAGCAACAAGTGAGTCATACAATTGACATGCTAGTCCACAAGTGAGACTTTTCTAAACCAGTTAGTTTCTGTTAAACCAAGAATTTTGAGTAGCGATTATTATGCATATGATCAGTTACCTTCTTCCCAACCATCCTACCACCAGCGAAATGGGCGAAGTATATGTTGTAGAAATGGCAGATAAAGGCCTGGGGATGCTTCACAGATGACTCTTTAAGATACTGTGCATAGGTAAGACCCGGAGAAGAAGGTTCAGGAATGGTATGACCTTGCTCTCTGAACCATTCCAGATCTTTTGCCAGGCTTGCAGACCTTTCCAATCCTGTATTTCTGAACTCAGCATCTACAGAAAGATACTAAGAACTTCAGCATTTAGCCATTAGAAATTATAAGATAATTCAAGGAATACCAACTTATGGTCCATGTAAACAACAAAGGACAGACATGATTAATATAAATGACAGCAATGGTTCCTCAAAAAGAGGAAACCATGATCAACAATATAGTAATAATCAGACTATATAGGTAGATAGATTGACAGATAGATAAGGAACCCTTTAAAAGCAACTTATAAATTGAACTCACAATAAGGAAAAACAGCATCAGAGACGATCTTTTCCAGTGTGTCAAAAACCAATTTGCTATCCACAAGAAACCTCAAATACCCATCAGTTGTGGGTTCCCACTTGACCACTGATCGCTCCTCAGGTTGACTGATCTCCTTCTCTCCCTCTTTAGCCTGCTCCTTGGTATGCAATTTCATCGCCACAAACCTCATCTCCTCCACAAACCCGTTGGATTCACCAGGATACGGTTTCTTGGCTTTCTCGGCCGTGGTTGCTGACACAGTAATAGCCCTCAACGGCATCCTTGAATCCCCACGAGGAGCCTGAAATTGCACAGATAACCTTCTGGGCAAGAAAAGCGAGCCAAGTTTTGAATAGGCACTGATGGGATTTTGAAGAGGTGTTACAATATTGGGTTCACCAAAGAGGGATTTAAATTGAGAAACTGGGGTTGGAGGAGTCATGGCAGCACAACGTAGCGAAATACCCACAAGATGAACGAATCGTGCACGAAACCTTTGAAGTAAATTAATCTACCAGTCTCACTCGACACTGTAACAGGCAATTGAAAGTGTGATATAGTAATCTTGAAGAAACAGCGACAGAAAATCAATATTAAATTAGAATGTCATCCAAATCGTGAATTTAAAACAAGAAAGATTACACACACGCGCACACACACATATATATTATATTAGATAGGCGGATGAGACTGAACAGAGTATGGGAATGAATGTTTGCCCATACCATGACGGCATAATTCATGAATCTACGATTGCCATGGTTTTTTTGTCAAAAGAAGATAGTTCCTCTGCTCTGAATAACTCTACAGACACAACGAGGAGAGCGGCTCGTGCCTCTTCGCATATGGATTTGTGTTCCCAGTGGGCCAAACGAGAAATAAGTGTTACTCCCTCCGTTCCTTATTATAAGAGACATTTGATGCTTATGGCATATTCCTATATATAAGAGACACTTAAAAGTTGTCTCTACTTTTTTGTATTGATTTCTTATTTTACCCATATTTATTGTCTCCAACTCACACTTTCTCTTCTTCCCACTTCTCTTTCCTTTAATAATTTACTATTATTCTCTCTCATGCTCTCTCTCTCTATTAATGAGGGCATTTTTGAAAAAAAAATTATACTTCTTACACATTGATTGTTCTTAACTAATTTTAACTATTTTTTTGAACAACGTAATTCGGTTATTCGTCTCTTATAATAAGGAACGGAGGGAGTATTGATTGATGGCAATTTCTTGTCGACGACGTGCCACGTAGGATGAGGCATTTCAGCCAACAAGAAACCAGAAAATCAAACGCCGCACGAAGCACCAGATTGGCGTCTCCAACTATTGGATGACAAAATGAATGTCGGCAACAGGGATGACCTCTTGGGCTTCGTGTGGGGCTGTTTGACTGCATTATTACCTTTTGCTTGAACTACGGAAAACGATTGAAATCTTTTTTGTTTTTCTTTTGTTTTTGGCCAACGGATAACGATTGAAACACGAGGCTAAACCGCCAAAAAGATGTATACACATGGGTGAGAGAGAAAATAATATACAAATATATAGATACAGTATATAGTTATATACTATATACCTCAAGAAAGTACCAGTGAAATAAGAGAGGAATATAAAAGAAAAGAAAGGAGAAGAAGAGAAAGGCACCTACAAAATGCAGAGAGCCGGCTGCTTGGGTTGGTGCTGTGGTAGCGTAAGCGAGTGATAGTAGAAATGAGCGTATTTAACTTGCCTTGTCTTGTCACACTATTACCATCAATATTGTTTTGATACAACGGTTAACATTGGTTTGTGTGTATATATTTGCCTTTTAAATTTCTATTAAAAATTTACCCCAAAAAAATTCCTATTAAAACTAACTTCAATATAAGAAAGATATTTGAAACATTTTAAATTTTAATCTGTTTAGTCTTATTATTATTATTATTAGTGCTTGTAGAGATATGATATGATTTGATATGTAAATATTATGTAATTATGATTAGGATTTGATAGGATATGATATTATCATAATGGGCCATTAATGCAGAGGCTCCTCTCACTTGTATATATATGTGTATATTCTGATCAATGAAACACAAGAGAATTATTTTCCATATTATTCTATTTCCTACATGGTATCAGAGCGTGGGAATTTTCTCTCTTGGTGTTAATTTTCAGTTGCTACAGTACCGCCGCCGCACTGTTCACTCGGCGTCCGTACAGTGTCCGTACAGTCCGTACGTCGCACTGTTCATCGACTTTCCGGCGGCGTCCGTACAGTCCGTGCGCTCTGCACTGTTTACTCGGAGTCCGTACAGTCCGTACGGTTTATTACTTTCTGGCGTTCTGTTTCGTTTCTAGCGCATCTCCGACACGCTGTTTGTGCAATTCAGTTCTGTTTGCAGCTCCCTGTGTAGCTGTTGGCCTTTTCACTGCCTTGGTATTCATTAGGTAATCCAGGTATCGTGCTTTGTGTTCCTGTGTAACACTCTTTCGCATTCCCTTTTGTTAGTGCACTTCATCTATGGCGGAAATTAAATCTGTCTCGGAGCTTGTCCCAACTATTACTAAAATTACTGATCACAAGTTGACTTGGGTAAATTATTTGGATTGGAGTAAAACCATTCGCCTCTATCTGCGGAGCATTGAGAAGGAAGACCATCTGACTGATGATCCTCCAACAACTGATTCCAAAAAGACCTGGTTGCGGGATGATGCACGGCTATTTTTCCAGATCCGTAATTCCATTGACAGTGAGATTATTCCCTCTATTAATCACTGTGAATTGGTTAAGGAACTAATGGATTATTTAGATTTTTTGTATTCAGGAAAAGGAAATATCTCTCGTGTTTACGAGGTCTGCAAAGCTTTCTATCGTTCTGAAAAACAGGATCGTCCTCTCAAAGCCTACTTTATGGACTTTAAAAGGATGTATGAAGAACTGAATGTGTTAATGCCTCTTACTGCTGATTTGAAGGTTCAGCATAAGCAACGGGAGCAAATGGCTATTATGAGCTTTCTTACTGGTCTCCCACCTGAGTACGACACAGTTCGGTCTCAAATCTTATCCGGATCTGAAATTTCTGACCTTCAAGATGTGTTTTCCAGAGTAATGAGAGCTGAGAATCTCTTGCCACCAGCTGCTAGTATTCCTACAAGTGCCTTGCTCAGTAAGGGCACCTATGAGACTCGTAGTCCTATTGATAACCGCGGGGGGCCTACCCGTGGTGGTTCGAAGCAAGGGGGAGCCCCTTCTGACTCCAGTGGGGTAGTGTGTTATTACTGCAAAGAACCGGGGCATACAAAACGCACATGTCGAAAACTTCAGAATAAACAGCAACGGAATAACTCTGCCCACGTGGCTACACAAGCCAGTGACACAGTCACGATTTCTGCTGCTGAGTATGCCCAGTTAAAATCTACTACACCGTCTGTGAGTGCCGCAGCTACAACAGGTAATAATGCTACTGCCCTTGCTTCTTCTTCCTCAAAGTGGATCATAGATTCCGGGGCTACTGATCATATGACAGGTAACAGCCATCTCTTCTCCTCTTATAATGCTTTTGCCAATCCGTCAAGTGTTTCCATCGCTGATGGTTCCCAGTCTCAAGTTCTCGGTTCTGGCACTGTTAATCCCACACCCTCTATCCGTTTGTCATCTGTGCTAAATGTTCCTAAACTTGCTTTTAATCTCCTATCTCCCAGTAAACTCACCCGTCAACTAAACTGTTGGGTCTCACTTTTTCCTTCTCATTGCTTGATACAGGATCTTTTGACGAGGCGGATTATTGGTAGAGGTTATGAATCTGGCGGGCACTATATACTGGATGATCGGGTGTCTCATGCGGTAGCTTGCGCTAGCAGTCATTCTCCCTTTGAAGTTCATTGTCGATTGGGTCATTTGTCTTTATCTTCTCTTAAGAAAGTTTATCCTCAATTTCAGCATTTGTCGTCTTTAGATTGTGAGTCATGTCAGTTTGCCAAGCATCATCGTCTTCCTTTAGTGTCTCGTGTCAATAAACGGGTTTCATCCCCTTTTGAGTTAGTCCATTCTGATGTTTGGGGTCCTTGTCCTGTAGAGTCCAAAGCAGGGTTTAAATACTTTGTTACATTTGTTGATGATTATTCCCGGACAACTTGGTTATATTTAATGAAACATCGTTCTGAATTGTTTTCCCATTTTTGTGCCTTTTGTGCTGAGATTAAAACTCAATTTAATGTTTCTATTCGCACCTTACGAAGTGATAATGCTAAAGAATATCTCTCTGCTTCGTTCCAATCTTACATGCTTCAAAATGGTATACTTCATCAGTCATCTTGTGTCGATACACCAGCTCAAAATGGTGTTGCAGAAAGAAAAAATCGCCACCTACTTGAGGTGGCCCGTGCACTTTTGTTTCAAATGCAGGTTCCTAAACCATTTTGGGCTGACGCGGTCTCCACTGCCTGCTTCCTTATTAACCGAATGCCTTCCTCTGTTCTTGATGGTAACTCTCCTTTTTCTACCCTCTTTCCTTCTAAGCCTTTGTTCCCTATTGCTCCTAAGATATTTGGGTGTGTCTGTTTTGTGCGGGATGTACGGCCATCTATTTCAAAGTTAGACCCAAAGTCTCTTAAATGTGTCTTCCTTGGATACTCTCGGGTCCAAAAAGGTTATCGTTGTTTCTCACCTACTCTCAATCGTTATTTAGTATCTGCAGATGTCACCTTTCAGGAGTCCACACCATATTTCTCGCATTCTTCCCCACCTGCTCCACCTGCGGAGGAGGATGACCTTCTAATATACTCTGTCACCTCACCATCACTGTCGTCGCAAGCACCCGCTCCCGCACTCGTTCAACCCTTTGATCGTGTGTATACACAACGGTCAACGGAGATTACTACCGCCACGCCAGCTTCTATTCCTCCCTGGTCCGCCTCGCCCTCAGATCCTGAGTTGAGCAACACTGAACCTCGTTCTGACCCTAATCCTGAGACACCTCCTGTTCCAGACCCGGATGCCTCTCTTGATCTACCCATTGCCCTTCGCAAAGGTAAACGTACTTGTGCCCATCCTATTTCGTCCTTTGTTTCATATGACCGCTTGTCTCCTGTGTCCAGTTCCTTTGTTGCCTCCCTAGATACTATCTCTGTGCCCAGAACTATTCGTGAAGCCTTGGCCCACTCAGGTTGGCGTGCTGCAATGGAAGAGGAGATGGCGGCCCTTGATCGAGCTGGTACATGGACCCTGGTCGATTTACCGGCGGGTAAAAAGGCCATTGGATGTAAATGGGTGTTAACTCCGAAAACTAAGGCTGACGGCACACTTGACCGCCTTAAGGCTCGCCTTGTGGCTAAAGGTTATGCACAAACCTATGGCATTGACTATTCCGAAACCTTTTCTCCTGTTGCTAAGCTCTCATCTGTCCGTCTGTTCATCTCTCTGGCTGCTACTTATGATTGGGATCTACATCAATTAGACATTAAAAATGCATTCTTACATGGTGATCTTCATGAAGAGGTCTATATGGAGCAACCACCTGGGTTCGTTGCTCAGGGGGAGCATGGGAAAGTATGTCGCCTTAAGAGGTCCTTGTATGGTTTGAAGCAAAGCCCTCGTGCATGGTTTGACCGGTTCAGTACTGTCGTACAGAAATTTGGCATGAGCCAAAGCAAGTGCGATCATTCTGTATTTTATCAAAGAACAGCGGCTGGCATGATTCTCTTGGTGGTATATGTAGATGACATTGTGATCACAGGCAGTAATGGTTCGGGCATCTCGTCCCTCAAGTCCTTTCTTAATTCCCACTTTCAGACGAAGGATCTGGGCTCTCTGACATACTTTCTAGGTATTGAAGTTATGCGAAGCAAGAAGGGCATATTACTGACACAGCGCAAATATGTTCTTGACCTCCTGAAGGAAACTGGAAAGTTGGGAGCAGCACCGACCAAGTTTCCTATGGTTCACAACCCACTCCTTGACGCTGATGGGAGCATACCACTCGATGATTCTCTTGATGATGAGAAACGGATGCTTGAGGCTCAGAAGAGCAAACCATTTGAGAATCCTGAGAGGTACAGGAGAATGATTGGCAAGTTAAACTATCTCACTGTAACTCGTCCGGATATTACTTATCCAGTCAGTGTACTAAGCCAGTTCATGGCATCCCCGACTGTCAGACAGTGGGAAGCCTTGGAGCACGTGTTACATTATTTGAAGGGATGTCCAGGTCGTGGGATATTATACAAAAATCATGGCCATACAGACATTGAGTGCTTCTGTGATGCAGATCATGGTGGATCAAAGGCCACGAGACGGTCTACTACAGGATACTGTGTCTTTGTGGGCGGGAATCTGGTGTCCTGGAAAAGCAAGAAACAAAATGTGGTGTCCAGATCGAGCGCAGAGGCAGAATACCGAGCTATGGCACAGTCTGTATGTGAGATAATCTGGATATATCAGCTATTAAAGGAAGTTGGCCTCAAAACCACTTTGCCAGCAAAGTTGTGGTGTGACAATAAGGCTGCCCTACATATAGCCTCCAATTCTGTGTTCCATGAACGTACCAAACATATTGAGATTGATTGTCATTTTATCAGAGACAAGCTTAAGGAGAACTTCATCTCCACTGGATATGTGCGTTCTAGTGATCAATTAGGCGACCTTCTCACTAAAGCTCTAAATGGGACTCGTGTTGACTATCTATGTGACAAGTTGGGCATGCTTAACATTTATGCTCCAACTTGAGGGGGAGTGTAGAGATATGATATGATTTGATATGTAAATATTATGTAATTATGATTAGGATTTGATAGGATATGATATTATCATAATGGGCCATTAATGCAGAGGCTCCTCTCACTTGTATATATATGTGTATATTCTGATCAATGAAACACAAGAGAATTATTTTCCATATTATTCTATTTCCTACAGTGCTAATATTATTACTACTACGAATACACATGTATATAATTTTGTTTTATCTTTCATTGCAATTTTTACTTAATATATACACACAGAAAATAACTATTCATGATTATTTCTTTTGATTTGATTCACTTTTAAATCTCTGATTTCTTTAATCTTTTATGATAAACTTGAATAGTTGATATTTCTTTCGGCACTTGATACTACTTCCAATCATAATTATAAAATCTAATTTATATCTACAAATAAGGTCTTATAATTAAGATAAGAGGTATCATAAGATATAATTGACTAATTTGATAAAACCAAGAAAGTTTAAAAATAACTTAAGTATTATAACATGTATTACATGATCTTTCTAAAATACTTATGAGTAAATTAATTTGTAAAAAAATGATAAATAAAATACTTTAAGGCAATTTATTTTATTTTTTAATCTCTACTGATAAGCCAAATTACGTCTTATATTAAAAATCAGGTATAGTAATTTACTTCTCTTCATTCCTCTTTAAAATAACCCTTAACACTGTGAAACCCAATTAAATTTAGGAGGTTGCACTTTTCATATTTGTTTATGATTCAGTTTGCTGCTGTTTTTTTTTTTTGGGTTTATGATTCAATTTTCTTTTCACGTTTATGATTTTCTAAAAAGTTTCAAAATATTAATGGTTTTCACAAAATAAATGTGCTGATCGCCTTTTAAATGATTATCATAATAAATTAAATTTGATTTTTCTCTTGCTTCTTACCCACGTATGAAAATAAATTATATGAGAAAATATATAAAGAAAAAACTATATATGTGATCATATAAGTATATTTTCTAAATTCCTGATACATGATAAACTAATGCGGTGAAAAAGAAACCAAAATTGAAGAAATTGACATGACAGTATCCTACTCTTTTCTCAATCATCATAATTCATCTAAAACAAAGATGTGAGCCACTTCTTGGAGAAATTTTTAGTCTTTAGTCCGAGTTACGTGTAGGATATTTAATTATTACTCCTCCGGTCCTTATTATAAGACCCAATTTGACTTTTTATTTGGTCCTAATTATAAGACCCTAATCCATTTTCTCTCTTATATTTATGCATTTTTTTTCAAGATAATCCTTCTAATAATGATAGTTTTAGCCAATATACTTAATTAGCAAGGATATTTTAGGAATGACAACACTTATTTATTATAAATAACCAACTTAACTTACTTCCTTAATCTCCTCAAATAAGTCAATTGGGTCTTATAATTAGGACCGGAGGAGTATTATTTTTTTATTTTTCTCTTATTTAATTTTTGTTGTGGAAATGTTTTTAGTCTTCAGCGTAATCCTGCCACAAAAGCTAGCGATTGTTATGAGATATATTTACTCATCAAATTTCTCATCCTAGCAGTCATAATCTTTGAAATAATTTTACAAGAAACATTACATAGACTAATAAGACGAAGTTGAGTCACTGTTCCAGGTTTGTCAAGTCTAGGTACTAAGGCAATGTGAATTGAATATATTCTGTTGATGGCAGAATTCTTTTAAAAAAATTTTGAGAACATTAAAATAGTTCTTATAGTTTTAACATATTTGTAACTTAATTTTTATACTTTGACTTGATGCAACTTAGTCCTTATAATTTTGATTCAATTGTAACTTCGTCCTTGAAGTTTAAGGTCTCGTTTAGATTGCCATTGCAGATGGTAAAAGCACACAGAGAAGCGGGAAACTAAGGTTTGTAGCTTATTGTGACTCAGAAGATTGTTTAGATGGAGCTTCTTTTTTAACTAACTTATGGAAAAAAAAGTAACTTTTCTAACTGACTTATCCAATACAATCTGGATCAACTTTTCTAACTGGCTTATGAAAAAATTGTGCAAAGCTTACGATCTAATTAGTTATGTGATTTCATTTACTTTAATTAGAGACCAAATAAATTTTAATTTATACTCATGTTTGTCTATTATATATATTTAATTAATTATCTACAATGTGTTTTTAAATTTTTCTCTATAACAAATATTTTTATTTTATAATTTCACAAATAAACTATTTATATTTTTATCATAATAGTTTTATGTATTTTTTTAAACTATTATCATATTAAAAACATAAAATTTCAAATACTACTATTCAATAAAATTCATACCCTTTTCAATCATTTTACAACTAAACTAACTTTTTTATTAATCATGCAAACAATTTTTAACTTTTTCAACTAACTTTTTATAAGCACCTATCCAAACATAAATCACATTACACTAACTGATTTTCACTCTAATTTCAGTTATAAAAGTAAATTGGACTAGAAGTCAATTTTACTTAATGTTAATCCAAACATACCCTAACTCGTTATAACTCGATCCCTATAGTTTTATCTATTTTATAATTTAGTTATTATGTTTTTAAAAATAAAATTATATATCCAATAAAAGAAGGGACTAGATTATAAAATGATTAAAAGTATAGGGACCAAGTTGTAGCAATACAAACTTAAGAGATTGAGTTACAACCGAGTTAAAACTATAAGAATTGAGTTACATAAAGTTAAAGTGTAAAAATTGAATGATAAATAAGTAAAAACTATAATGACTAAAAGATTAATGTTTCTAAGAAATTTCTTTACCATATCATATAGACATGTACCTCTTTTTTTTACCTCATTTCACGCCGATCAGTAAAACAAAGCTGTATATCCATTTGCTCCATGTGCTTTGGTTGATCCCAAATCAAAAACAGTATTATCTATTCTTTCGATTCTAAATATAAGATCTATTTTATAGTATAATTTACATTATAAAAAGAATCTTATATTTAGGATTAGAAAAATATTTTTTAATGACCTAATTTTTTTGTTTAAGAAAACTGTTCACTTGATGAGGTGCTGGCAGGAGTTAGTAAATGGCCAACCAAATAAGTCAGCTACGGCATTGGAAGGAATATTCTCCTATAATTTTAAATATAAAATTTATTTTGCAGTGGAAATGAGTCTTACGTTTATTTTTGAAGCAATACCTGATTTGATTATAAAAATACACATCATCAGTTGTAAATTTCTCAATTTAACTCATAAACACCAGGTGAGGACTCGTGAAAAGTTTTCCATTAAGCCCAAACCAAAGAATTTGAAAAATAAAAAATAAAAAATTCACGAGTCACATCTAAAAATTTACAACTTATTCTACACTTTTTCTTTTGGCACAAGTTATGTCTTAGTAATAAATCAAAAGCAGATAACTTAATACTACTTAACCCTAATTATAAGACTATATTTGTAAACTATAATAAAGTCCTAAGGTAGTAGTAATTAATTTGCTTACCTGAGACCTATACATTATTTATCTTTAATTGTTTCTGTAAACTGAAAGCACTATATCAATATCAATGCGGTAACTCTATATGGAAAATTTAGAGAGATAAGAAGACATTGAAAAGGATTTTCAAACATTTATACTTCTTAATTTCCTAACTTTTGTTCACAAGAAGTAAAATAATCAAACATCAAGAAATATTTAACTTCCCTAGATTAAACATGAAATAAGATGCAAATTTGTTTTAAAATTTTTCACTCAAAAGTACTTAATATTAAGAAGTTTTTTAGGTACAAATTTGTTATGAAGAAATCGTAATAATATTACCACCTACCATTGACTGGTCAAATACTAATCTTAATTGTTAACATTTTGAATACTATGAGGGTAATATTAATACAATATTAAACTTTTAGGGTAAATTTGAAATCAAACCCAATAAATATTATGGTTAATGCTAGTGATTCTAATTTTCTGTCAATAAAGCACCTAATAACTTGAAGGAAAGCCGCCAATAACTCTGTCGCTTTGGCCGAGTGGTTAAGGCGTGTGCCTGCTAAGTACATGGGGTTTCCCCGCGCGAGTTCGAATCTCTCAGGCGACGAATACGGTTTTTAATGGCTCTTTTCTGATACAAAGTAATAAAACGCTCGTTTTGTCTTCGCCAGCTGGACAGAAAAATTGCCGTACACGTTCCTGGATGGAATCACGAAAGCTCAGAACTTTTCCAAAAAAGTTGCCTAATTCGTGCGTTCCTGGAGTCACGAAAGCTCAAAGCTTTTCTTATTCTTTTACATGAAAACACGAAAATCTTTTCCCCCACCAAATATTTTCCCCCAAACCAAACATATAATAGAAAATCACAGTACTTTATACCGACAACAACGCAATTGTGAGTTTCCAACTTTCCATTTACGCATTTCCATCTTCAATTAAACTTAGAGCACACTTTCCTAATCTCTCCTTGACTTCCGGTCTTAACCTCAATACTGCTCATCTTGATCATGGCTTTGGGGAACTCAAACTCAAACCTCAGCCCAAACAAGCCTCTCACAGTCCCTGCATATTTCTGCACCACACCTCGTGTTGCAGAGTCCCCCCACAGCCTCTGATCAGACTCCAAAACCACATTACCGTCACGCACGTTCTTGAAGAAGCTCACGTCGAACTTCGCCGCACTGTCTCTGTCCAACGGCACCTTCCTCAACCCGTCTCCGTTCTTGGGACACAGAGCTTGAAGCTGCCCCAAGAAAGCTTGGTTTATCGTCGGATCGGAGTTTCCGGCGGTGGTGAAGTTGTATAAACGGTAGCTGAAGAATCTGCAGTCTGTTTGGCCTATAGTGTGAGCCCCTGTATGTATACAAGCAAAAGAATTAAACAGATTGGTTCATGAAGATGATTAATTAGGTGTTAAGGGATTGTTTGGAGGAGGAGAATACCGAGGAGGGCGACGAGGTCGTGATCGTCGAGGCCTTTTGCAGAGAACTTTTGCCTCTGGACTGAAACTGGGTCGAGTGGGGAAGGCAAGTTGGAGGCTTGAGATGACAATGAAACGGTGCCGTCTCTTCTTCCCGTTGGTACTGACCAGCTGGGCCCACCAGTCTTCCATATTTCAAAGAGTTATTTTAGACCCATAAAATTTTGAGGAGAGAAATATTTGTTGAGAAAAACTTGAGAGCTATATACAAAATAATCTCCTTAATCGAAACCATGATTTTTACGCCCTTGAAACTTTAATTTTTATATGTGACTAAGGTGTATCTAACACTTTTAAATATTTTGTAATATATTTAATATCTTAAAATATTTTTAAATTGCGTCTAGTACTTTGAAGTAATTTTTGTCTAGGTATAGAAGCTTTGCCCCTTGCTTTACAGAGATTGTAATGAACTGACTAAATGACTAGATTCTCCTGGAATGCTAGCTAAGCTAATAAATAGTAAGAGTTCCCTTAGCGCACAAGCACTAAATAAGAAACCCACTTTTTGACATTTGATGTACTAAAAATTATTTTAGGATACTGAATGCACTTAAAAAATTACTTTAGAATACTAAATGCATCAAAAAATATTTCATGAACACATTTGAAAAAATATTTCAAAATATTGGATGCATATAAGAAAATATTTTGAAATGCATCTTAACCCTTTTTATATATATATATATAACCTGTCAAAATTTGAGTTGTATGTAGATAAATTTCATAGTACATATGAGCCATTTGCAAAAAGATAACAACTAAAACTAAAAGCATGGGACTTGTGTGTGTAAATGTAAAAGTTCAGGAAGGTTTGTTATAAAATTTCAAAGGTTAAAGAGATTATTTATATATATCAAAAGTTTGGGGAATTTAGTGTAATTTATTCAGAGGGGTGATAAGCGTACCAAAACGACAGCGTCATGGGCAACCAAAGCCAAAATGTCCGCACAGGATACAACAGCAGAGCAAGAAGCTTCAAGCTGAGACTTGGCATCATCAATGACTTCAAAGCCTCTTAAACCAGTGTTTGCTAAGGCATTCTTCTCTGCTGATGATCCTGATATCAATATGGATCCATCACATCCCTGTTAATCATAATAATTATCAAACACATTAATTAATGATTAACAATAATGATCATCTCTTAATCAACAAGTTAATCTCCATAAACTGAAGAGATAGGAATGATATGGTGAAACCTGGACGAAGCAGTCATGGAAGTGAAGCCTGAGGAGAGAAGGAGCAACGGTGGGATCTCTATTGAAGTGAGATTCTACGGTTGATCTTACTATGGCTTCTGCAGATGGACATGAAGATGAATAAAAGCCAGCTTTGAGTTGTCCTTCTGCTCTCAAACTCATCATCATCAACGTAATAAACATCATAACACAACCCCACCACATGATGCGTTCCATTAATTGAACTGCTTGCTTCTTCTCTTTCCCTTGCTTCCACCATTTGAACCCTTTCCCCTACCTTATATAAGGCTATGTGATGTACGTCCACTAAAAGAAGAGCTCTCTTTTCTTTTGATTTTATTCTTTATTTTTTTTAATGGTGTTAGATTAGAGATAAGTGCAGAGAAGTTGACTCAAAAAATAGACGTCTATGATTTTTTTCAAAAAAAAAAATCATGTGTTCATATCGGGGTTTGTATGTTTGTCATGTTTACGTTAAAATGGTTTACTCTAATAAATAGATACTTAGATCGAGTTAGGTAATCGGACTAATAATCTAGTCACTTAATCTATCCGATAAATCAATTGAATTGTGGAAAACAAGTGATCTACGTGAACTTGGAATTGACCCGGTGTAACTCTGGACAATACGATGAGTTGGACAAATTGCCCAAAGGAATGCGAGGACTTGGAGAGAAAGAAGAAGATAAGAGGGACAGAGGGAAAATAAGAGATGTAAAAAAAAAAAAAACATAGAAGAGAACTCATGAAAAATTATGATAAAAATTTGTAGCAATTTTTTAAATCGCATTTTCAATTTTTTATTTTAAAATTTTTAACTAATATACCAATAATGCACTGTCTGTTTATTATCTATGACTTTTATATTTCCTCCATTATATTGTTTTTAATTTTTATTTTCCCAATATTTTATATAAATAGTTAATAGTTAAATACACACATACAAACGGTTTAACCCGTATTCGACCAATAATCTTTAAACCAATATTTCGGTTAATTTAATAAAGAGTCCAGTTTACGATCCCTTGGTGATTCTGCCATCCATATCATTGATGCTTTCAACATTATTCCTCTACGCGTTTTTCTTTTTCTCTCTTTCATAATTTTGTTCTCTCTTGCTTTAATTGTTTATTATTCGTTTTCATTTCGTTCACATTAGCTTTTGCTCACATTTTCAAATTAAAATTCTCCATAATCACTTTTGTACAAACTTTGCGTGAAGTTCCTTAACATCATCAACTAGAAGAAAGTGACCACCTAAAATTCTATTAAAAAAAAAAAAAAAGAAACACTACTGTAAATTAAGATCCAAATACGGAAGTCATACATGCGCAACATTTAGATGTGATGAACATTGAACATACCTCATACCCTTGCACAATATAAATATAATTAAGGAAACTTAATTATTTTGGAACTCAAGTATACAAATATATATATATATAATCTATATATATATCTGTCCCAGTGATAATACCACTTGCCTTGTTTCAATGAGACCATAGACTCAAGCATGGCCTTGGTCTTGATACGTTTTTGTGGATGTGTGTTTAATTATATAAAATCAATACGTACGTACGTACATACATACATACATTCTTCTGATCTTATTTATAAGTCACTTCTAACATGTTTCACATAGACAAAAAAACCTTTATTAAGTTTCTTTTAAAACTTAATAACCTTTTAACTTTATCCCTATTTAATATATATCATACCTTATATAGATAAAGTCAACACAATAATAAATGAAAGGTAAAATTATATATCAGCATAAGAAATTTTTTTCAATACCCTATAAACAGGAGTAAAAAGTGTTTTTTCTTTCTACTCTATAAATAGGACCAGAGGCATATATTAGCAAATATTAATCTCAGTCCTTAATATAAGAGTTAGATAACTAATTTTGATGACATTAAAAAAAATTAGTTGAGTTAGTTATTTGTCATAAATGTATGTTGGTCTTTCTAAATCATCCTCTTCAATCATGTGTAATGAAATATTGAATGATTGAAATTATTTCTTAGTGAGAATTCCTTGCAATCAATAGGAATATTTTTTAAAAAAAATGAGACAAAATAAATTAAAGTCTTATATTTAAAACTAAATTTAAATCTTAACAAGTATAAAAGTGTAAAAATAACATAAATTTCTTACCTTAATGTCGAATGTCGGTCAGGTGATGGTTGAGGACAGAGCACTAAGACATGTCCATGGAAGTGGAATTTTGATTCTTTCTTCATTGAATGCGGGTCCACAAGTATACACGAACGTTCACAGCGGTACAATATACACTTTTATCTCTTTAGTGGTACTTGTACAGTCAGAGAGCAATTTGATTGAAATAAAGTATTGTGTATTTTATTTATATATATTTGTGTGGGGCCAATATTAACAGGATTTAAATTGTGGGGAAAACAATTAAAAAATAATAATGAAAAAAGAGGATACACACATTGTATTTCCAAGAAGCATCCTTTTGGGAGAAAAACCAATAATTGAGTGGCTTGCCCTATTGCTATGATTCTTTGTTGACTTGCTAATTAATGTAACAATATTGAGGAATATGAAAGAGAGAGAGAGATATATATATATATATATATATAAAAGAAAATACAAGGGTTATTTTTTTTTAAAAAAAATGAGAGTTGAATTTCTAAAATCCTAAAAGTGACCTAAATTTGCAAAATTATAAACTAGTCATAAAGACTAAATTGAAATTTTATTTTTTCAACATTTGCAACGTTTTACCATGTGTTTTTCAGGTTTTTAAATTAGAATTTTTTTTAACATTTATAACCTGATTAACAACTATTATAATGATATTCAAAATTCCATTAATGCTATTTACCATGTGTTTTCTAAGTTTTTAAACTAAATTTTTTCAACATTTGTAGTATGATTAACAACTCTCAATCAATATTCACAGCTCTGTTAATATCATAGAATTAGACTCATACTAATTTTTTTCAAGTTCAAAAACCTATCATAAGTGGTTAATGACGTTAATAGAGTTGTGAATATAAGAGTTGGCAATCATGTTACAAATAACTAGTAATTTAAGTATGGTTTTCTGAATACTGTTGGCAACCATGTTATACTTGTTGAAAAATTAAAATTTCTAGTTGCATTAAACGAGGTTAATTGCTGACTAAATTGGCAACCATGGTACTTTGAAAGTTGGCAATATTCACATGCAAGTGCAACCACGTTATAACAAAAATTTCTTGACTAAATTGGCTTGAATATTGTTGGCAAACTATGCTGAGAAGACTTGGCAACTGCGTTATACTTCTTGAAAAATTAAAATTTCTAGTTGTATTAAATAAGGTTAGTTAATTTCATAAGTTACTTCAAAAACGTTTAATAGTTTGTTTGATAAGAAGGAAAAAAAATGATATTTAAATAATATGAGTTTACAAATGCAAATAGCCGATTAAGTGAAATGAATTCCCAAGAAATTAAAAAAAAAAACTGAAATTGGAATGTCCTAAAGTTAATAACAGGAAAATCAAAAAGTAAAACTAAAATCTCCTGCCAAGTAACATTGAGAGTTGAAGATGACTGGGGAAGAATTTGAAGAAAAAATTTCCGACACATTAAGTTGTTAAAGGACCTTTTAAGATGAGTGGTTAGAGTCCTGTGTGACGAATCCAGAAAAGAACAGCACGAAAATATTTGGAAAGAAAAGTTGTTCTTGAAGTTATTTTATTTTCCCACAAAAATTCCTCCATGGGAGAACTATTATAACAAATAATTTCATGGTAAAAGTATTAACTCTATGCATTGGTTTTATTTCTCAAATGATATGTCTTGTGCACATTATTTGGAGGAAAAGGGATCATAATCATTTTTTTTAATGTACTATTCTTGGTCCTCATATTTGGCACTAGTCTCTGAAGTTTCAAAGAGTGGATTTGGGTTCAAGTTTTGTCTGTTTGTATCGTTAGTCCTGGAACTTTGAAAAGGACTTGGATCGGTGTAACCCCATAAAACTTGCTAAGGTGTGCCGATAAGGTGGAAGTTGATGTGAAAAAAAATAATAAACTGATATCTTTTAAATATATTATATAATAAAAGAGGGAATAAAAATAGAACCATCGGAGAAGAGCCATATTTTCGGGATTGATCCCACTCGGTGAAGCAGCGGATCCTAAGAGGCCTGATGTTGTAGAGGTTGTCGACCACGAGCCAGGGGTACAGGTTGATGATCGAGCTGGCTGTTAGAAGCAACGCCATGAAAGAAGAAGAAGAAGAGAGGATATTAAAGTTGAGAACAAGAGGTGAGGGGTGGGAGACAGGCTGACATATACGAGGAGGGAGGGAGTTGGTGAACTGAATTATGAATGATTGTGTGTATATATCAATAATGAAGATCTGTATGGGGAACTGAATGAAATGAATTACGGGAGGACGGGGGAAGATGAGTAAGGATTAATTACTGAGTCGGTGAACTCAGTTTCAATCCCCCGACAGTGTTCATAGGCACGACTGCTGCTTCATGAGCTGCCTCTGTTTTTTTGTTCCAAAAACAGAGATAAACAGAGCCATAACTAAATACTCCAACTCTTGCATACTTAAGTGGGAAAAGGCCATAATCTTTCGTGGTCATTCCCTCGCACGGACAATGGGTGAGTTCTGAGGAAATACAACAAGAATTGATGAATTTATGCACGTTGGGTCTGGGTTATATATCTCATATAAGAACAAGTGGAGGTGGACGGAACTGTGTGGGGAGTGGAATACATTAGCTCTTTGTTATTTCCTTATAGGACCAAAGCTCACACTTTAAAACCTTAAACACCAATATCAAACTGAAAATAAAATGTAAGGATAAAAAATAATGTTAACCCAATTGCATAAGACTGTTCTTTTGGAGACTCAGTGATACAACCTTAAGCCATTCCTTGAAACCAATAGAAGTTAAACGAGGAATTTTGATATTAAAACACCCATAAAGTTCTTGTTTATACTTTTTTTTTTTTTGGCAATTAAAGCTATCTCTGGGTTATACTTTTTTTTTTTAAAGGTAAACGTTCTTGTTTATACCTTATAGTACTCAATCATTGTCATTACCCAAGCTATGCGCTCGAATAATGTCTTGTCGCTTCATGACCTGTTTTAGTTTTTTATATGAACTTTTTTAAGTTTTAACCCAAAAAATAGGAAAAATGATTATTGAAAATCTCAAAATATAAGGTTAGTCCCAAATTAAAATTTCTTAAATATTTTTGGTGCGGAGATATAAGAAAATGAGTACTTTGTTTAGAAACTGAGTTTTGATCCACGTCTTGATTTGGTATTAACTTTCTTATATGAGGTACTTAATTATCATTCTTTAACAAAATAGGAAATTTCTTTTCCAATTATAAAGAATAAAATATGAAGTTGTCTAACCTCTCCTCGTATTACCAATTAGGAACGGGAAGGGGAAAAAAATTTTTTTTTATGGGACAAAGATAGGACAAGAAGACGTCCCATCTTAAGTATTTCCTTTTAAATAAATTTTCTTATTAATAATTATTATTATATTATTCAATTTATTCGTCAATAATAGTTTTTACGGTGATTTTCAGCTCTTCAGTTGCGATGTATCTCAACAAAATCTTCTTTCTCAATAAAATAATTTATAAATCTATTATACAATATTTTTCATGGTATTTCTTTGTAGTATTGTTTCTTTTTACATTATATAATTAGGCTTTATACATAACAATTTTTTTATTTTTTTACTTCATAAGTACAATGAAAAACAAACATTGTAACACAAAAAAATCTAGACCCAGAATTGTAATAGCTTTGAAAAAAAAAATAGAATGAGATACCCTGTACCAGTCTCACAGTCTCTAGAAATGTCGTCCCATAAACAGGCCTATTACCAATTAAATGAGATGAAATTTTTAATTTACAAAATTTAGAAAATTAATTATATCAAAGTTAAATGCCAAACATGGTATTAAAATAGTTAAAAAAATTTTTTTGGAAGTAATATTTAAAAAAATTCAATTTTAAAATTAGAGATGTTTATATTCTTTCTTAATATTGATAATAATCCTCGGAACATTGGGTCCTTATTCTTGAGTCAACAGGTCGAAATGAGATTCATCACTGTTGAATGACACAATGTGAAGTTTATAGTTGTAAATACAACGAAATCCATAATATTTATTCTAGACACAGATAAAAAATTAAGTTAATTAATTAATTTTTTGACAATTTTATTAAAGTAACTAATTTTTTGACGAAACAATTAAAATTAACATATATTAAAAAGTACTAAAATAGTTACTCCCTCTATCCATTTTTATAGGATAAAATTATGCACTTTTTAGGTAACAGGAAAACTATTTCATTAATTACAGGAACTGTCATAAATATTAAATTATATAGATATTCATAACATCTCCCAAGCTCTTGGCCTTTCATACCGAATATTTCATAATTTCTCTAATAAATGATTTTTTATTTTATTCCGTAACTTAAAAGATTGCACTCATGTGAATTTTTTTTCCAAAAAACGATAAATATAACAATAACAAACATACGACTAGGGGTGTTCAAGGCCGGCCCGTCCCGGTCGGCCCGTTCCAGTCCCGGTCTTATTGGGACGGGATGGAATTTCGGGACGGGGCAAACCGGGACGGGACAAAAAAGGGACCGGGACGGGACGGGACACGGGACGGGGTCGTCCCATCCCGGTCCCGTCCGGTTCCTTTTTTTTTTTAATTTTTTTATTTTTTATATAATATCATTTTTTTTCATATTTTTTTAAGATTTGAGACTATTGTATGAAACTATGGATATATTTATTTAGAGTTTTTATATTTGTTAATGATTTGAGATTATTGATGATTAGAATTTTTAGCAAGTTTTATTGTGTTAAAAGCTTTTGTTTAGAGTTTTTAATGACTATTATATGTAATATTTTGAGCTTTTGTTTAAGAGTGCCCAAACAAATAAAAAAGATGTTTTTATAAGATTTAAGCTCAAAAAAATATAATTAAAAAAATCAGATTTTTTAAAAAAATTAAAAAAAATTTTAAAAAAAATTAAAAAAATTAATTTCAGGACGTCCCGGTCTCGTCCCGGATCCGTCCCGTCTCAACCGGGACCGGGACAACCCCGGGACGGGTCGAGACACGGGACAGAAAATCTGTCCCGTTACTGTTCATTGGGACGGAACCGGGACGGGCCTGTCCCGGTCCCGATCCGTCCCATGAACACCCCTACATACGACCTCCATATGCGTTACAGAACAGTGCAAATATCATTTTGGTGACAAGAAGGAAACCAAAAGCTTAGAAAATCAAATTGCACAAACACAATAACAAAACGAAGAAAATCTTAATAACACGAAATTCACTCCTTTTTTTCCAGCGGAGAAATTAATGTCAAGTAGAATCAGGAGACGGACAAGGAGGAACAGCCACTTCCGTAACTCCCTCAAGCATCAATACCACACTCTTCATTGATGGCCGAAGAAAAGGCTCGTCTTGAATACACCATAACCCCACTTTCACCATATTCTCCAGTAAGCTATTATCCACTTCTTCCCCAGCAACCAGCTTGTTTAGCTCCCTCCGAGCAAAACACTTGTACACCCAATTGGACAGAACAATTTGCTCTGGATTCAACATATTGACCACTAAGCTTTTTCTGCAAAATACAATCTCCAAAAGCATTATTCCATAGCTATAAACATCTGCTTTCACTGTTATTGGAGTGTTCTTATTCCACTCTGGAGCCAAATAGCCTCTCGTGCCCCTAACTTGAGTGAAGGTTCTTGTTTGATCCGGCATTAGAAGTTTGGCTAACCCAAAGTCTGATATTTTAGCTCTGAAAAACTCATCCATCAATATGTTTTGAGGCTTTATGTCACAGTGAATGATGGGAGCCTTGCATTGTTCATGCAGATACAACAAGCCTCTTGCAATGTCCAGTGCTATTCTTCTTCTCTCATCCCAATCTGGACGTACAGTACTGTCACCAAAGATGAGCTTCTCAAGGGAGCCATTACTCATGTACTCATAAACCAGAAGCCTTTTAGATCCCTCAGCACAATATCCCAGTAAGCGAACTAAGTTTTTGTGGTGTGTTTTCCCAATGGCTCGCATTTCAGCTTGGAATTCTCTCTCTCCTTCTTCAATAAACCTGTGTAGCCTTTTTACGGCAATCAGTTTTCTTCCTTTATGTAAAGTTCCTCTGTAAACTGATCCGAAAGAACCCTTACCCACCTCTTGTTTGAAGCCATGTGTTGCTTTCTTGAGCTCATTGTATGAAAATACCCTCAGAGTAGTACCTTCGCTCAAGCCTAAATCTCCAGTCTCCAGCAACCTCTTGTAACTTAAAACTCCAATCTTGTATATAAATCGGCTAGAGATTGCAACAGCAGAACACAAAAGAATAACGAAACTCAAAACAATGAGAATGATCACCTTAATTGCTTTCTTACTGGTAGTCTTGATGGGAGGTGGTTGGTCAGGCTCAGATATGGAAAATGAAGCATTGTTGCTTCTGAGGCTCTGATTTCCCACCTTGAAGTATATTGTATAGGAGGAGGAGGACACTTGTGTTTCTCTGCCAATATATCTTAATGGAAGTTCTTGTTTCTTGCAGCGATTGTTTTCATAAAATGCAGCCCCACAGAAACAGTCTTGCAAACAAGAAAACGGGCATTCCCCCTCTAAAATGTCTTCCTCTGTATAAGGAAGATCGAGATCACCTACTCTCATATGTTCCATGGGGTACATGAAATAAGAAGTTGCATTGTCTTTCCCACCCTTACATTCTGCTTCTGAGAAGTTCCTTTTGCATCCCAGATTATGATCACTTGGGTCTGTAAAATCAGTTCCGGGAAGACAATTACAATAAGGTTGGTTGTCATTGACGGTACAATAGCTGTTGAACCCGCAAAAAGAATTCACATTACAAAGGTTGTCCAAATCTGGTGGTGACCATAACTTCATAACTTGGTGTTTCCCATCTGCGTTGTCAAAATGAGCATAGAGTCGTAAAACTCCATCAGAATGAATAGTTGCGCGATAAATAGTTTTGTTTCCTTTGAAGCTGCTATCACCCCTCCACCAAAGTATTTCTGAGTTGGAACTACTAGCATTTACAATGCACAGAGGCTGAGGATCTGTGTTGTTGAGGAAAAGATAATATTTGAAACTTGTGCCATGATAAGTGGTGTCAGAGGCCCAGTAAGCATCATAAGCTGTACGACCAGAATATCGTGGGTACAGAACAAGGTTTCCATCAGCCTGCATAGAGAGTTGAAACCTTCCAGAAGATTGGTTGGTGTCTGATGAACTAGACACCAATTGACTCCCAGAATGTAGTTTTTGACCCCCTAACATGGTATCAGTTGGGTAATCGAAACTCTGCCAAAGGATGTGTAAACTTTCGTTTTGCAGAACAAAGTTTCCAGAATCAAGCATGGAAGCAGAGGAAACATTTCCTTTGTTACTATGAGCAATAACCTTCGGTTGCCCTTGATCTGTTCGTAGAGAAAGCTGACCTCTCTCGGTTAGAACAAGCTTTGCATTTGAGAAGACAGGAGGGTCATCGCGATTTGCAGTCCAGACGATTGTTTTATTAGTCCCATCAAGTAACCAGATTCCAACTTTGAAGCCGTCGCTTGGATTGTAAAATCCAAATTTAAATCGACCAGAATTTGAAGACCATGAAGAGTTAGGACCAAGGGGGGAAAGTGACGAGCGGAGGGGTATGGGTTCTGCGAATACCACTGTTTCGCATAGAAAATATACCAAAAGGAGAAAGTAGATGTTTAGTGGAGTGGTAGCCATGGCCAAGAAAATCTCACAGAATTGAGGAATCGCCAATGAACAAAAGGGATTGGTGCGATGAAAGACCTACGGCTGAAATTATATTGCAGAATCTCAAAGTTCTCTTCCATGTCCTCCCCAGAAGTGATGAGAAATTTCCTTGTTTATTGATCGTGGCTTTTTTCAATGGAAGAAATTGGCTAAGGCGCGTTTGGTAGGAAGAATTGACTTTGACGTAAGGGAACGGAAGGGGAGGACAAAATTTCTGGCCGCCGGAACATTGGGCATGCGAAGGAAGGAAAAGAAAAATAATGAATTAAAAAAATTAAAAAACACACAAATTAACCCAAAACGTGTCTCATGACATAATTAATAAGTCACATTAAACACAAATAAATATAAAATTGCCTTTTTTTTGCCATTTAAAATATCAGACTTATCATAATTCATTTCATTTTTAATTAGGTCTTTCTAGATATTTTTTTTACTGAGTGTTTATAATTTTATCAATTATATATATTAATTTTATACCCATAATTTATTTATTTTAAAGAGAAACAATTTTAGTAACTAATTTCATAGGCATGGATTGGAATGATTAACTCTTCTCTCACATGGAAAAATATGTTGCCACCTAAGGCGGAAGGAAGCTATTTTTTTCCCTTCATCTTTTAAAAGAAAGTGGGTCTCATACAAGGGCATTAATCTCTTCATAACAAACGCGCCTGATGATGAAAAATGTGCAATCTTCCTTTTCCTTTTCGTAAATTTTCTCTGTAACAAACAGGCTGCGAGAATAACCTACACATGAAATTCCAAATTAAGAATATTTATTTTACGAATTTTTTAAATTTATCCTAATTATAGAATGACCAGAGATGAATTTTTAATTTAAAATCTTGTATGGTAATTCTTAACCCACTTAAATTTCTGATACTTAAAAATAAGTTTGAAATAATTACTTTATGTATTTGACCTCCAAATTAATACTTATTTATATTTTAATTACCTTTTAAATAAATTTTATTTAATGCATTACAAACGCGGATTTTATTACTTTAGAGGAGAATTAGAATGACGTCTCAAGGAGAAAAAATTATGATCAACAAGTCTTAATATAAGTGAGCAATTATTATTTATTATCCTCCAAGTTGTCACTGTAAACTGCTCTATTTTTATTAAAATTTTTTAGTAATTATATTCCTTACTTTCTATTTCATAGCAATTCTTCCTTCCTTCATATACAGATAGTTGTTGTATTTTGCTATTTAATTTTAATATTTTAACAAATAGACTTGGTCAATGCTGGAACATGATTGACTGAATGCAATGGGTTAACTTTTGTTTCCTTTTCCAGCTAAAGGCTTCTTTATGAATTAAAGAGGGAAAAAATTGCTTTCATAATGGATATGGACATCCAAAATGCATCATATTGTCGGAACAATCATGGGATGACCATGACTTTTTTTTTTAATAATTAAAGTTCCTTTTTTCTTTTTTAAAGTTAATTTCTATCTACAATGCCAAATGTTATGTTAGTATGAAACTCAACTGACATGGTTGAATTAGGTTAATAAAATTTTTTGACAAAAATAAATCTAATATAATAAAGTAATAAATTTGAGATGGAGACAAGTAAATATATACACATATATATAATACTTTTGATTTTTGATATAAGATTTAATTTATTATTGAATTATATTAAGGGTTGAAGCTAGTATCTATTAACTTATATGTGTATATATTATGTTTTCTAATAGCTATTATTTTATTTTTTTTGGGGAAAAAAAGTTCTCTCTTTATGAAACTTATTAGGAAATTATACTTTAATAAGAAGGTTGTTGTACCTCTCCCTGAACCATTTATTCATAAGCTGATAGAGTACCCTTCTTATTATTTAAAATTGCCGTATAAGTCGGTAACAGGAGTTGAGTCTGGTAAGAGAAGCTAACCTTTCACAATTTGGTGAATCAACATTTGAATCCTCATCAAGATAGCTGCTCACCTTAGTACCCGATAGTGTTTTAAATAGGATTGCTTTCAATTAAAAAATACCTATATTTGACAAAAAATACATTTCTTATGTATTTATTACTCTTACCAATTTAACAATTTTTTTTAAATAACGTAATTTGGTTGTTAGAATCTTATAAAAAGATCCAAGAGAATGATTCATCCGAGAGATAAGGTTGTTTCCCAAAAGTCCTTTAATAAAGTTTCAACGAATAGATGTGTCTGTAGTTTAAATTAATAGCAAAATAATTATCAATTATCTTTTCCTTTTTCTTAAAAAAAACTCCTCGTAAATTCCCAAAGATCTCTCTTAGGGGGTGTTTGGGTTCCAACCCAAACCATGGTTTGGGAAAAAATTGCACAAACACCCTTAAAAAAATCAAAACCATGGTTTTGGAAAAAGCAAAAAATTTTTGCTTTTGGAAAAAAAAGGGAGAGTGTGAAAGCCTATAGGATATGTATCTTGTGTTTTTTTTATAAACATATTTTTTTATAAATATATTTAATCTTATATCTTATAAATATATATACATATTAATTATTTATTAATTATATTATTTTATGTATTATTAATTATGTTAATAAAAAATATATTATTCACAATTTTATTCCTTCAAATTAAAATATATCATAAAATATATTTTTTCTGTAATTATCATATTAATTTATGCCTTTTTTTAGTAATTTGTACATGTAAAAAGTGCTTCTGGTAACAACTATCCAAACACTCTCACTTCTCAGAATCACTTTTTCACAAAATCTATTCTTCAAAAAATCTATTCTCCAAAAGCTATTCTCCAAACCATAGTTTGGTTATATCCAAACACCCCCTTATTCTCACTTTATATAACATGCGGTTGGTTTATTGATGGGCGTATTTTGGCTTTTCGATGAGCTTTGTTTGGTTTGGAATTTGTATTGGGCTCACAAGATCAATAGCTGTTTCTTTGATTGAATGCACATCATGGATCACGATTGGGTTTGGGAAATATAAGGATGGCAAAAGGTTGATAGGAAGGAGTTAACTTATAACTTATAATCTGTAAAATTGTGAGTTTAAATTCTATTATTAATATGAGAATTTTATTTGTGAGTTTAAATTCTATTATTAATATGAGAATTTTATTACTAGGTAATTTATAAATTTTTATATATGTGTTTTTTGAGCCAGGAGGTGTATTTGGTTCAAGTGAACCAAACTCACCTTTTTTTTTTGTGCGAAGAAAATTCAAACATATTTTGAATTTCAGAATTAGATTGCAAATCACTTGACAAGATTTTGATAGAATAATAATAACTCAATTTAGCTATTTTGTAAGTCATATAATTTTTTTTTATAGAGATAGCAAATATTTTTTGAGAGTTAAGAGTCAAATATTATATATGTAATAATTAGATTTTTTTTTAAATATACAATCAATTTAACTTAGCAGAGATAAATCAAGTTTACATTTTTAATCCATTTAATTATGAAAGTTGAAACCAAAATAGTTTGTTTAATCCTTAACCCACGTGGGTTAAAATAAATCGTTCCAATTATATTGATTTGCCTTTTGGTCAACAAAATCAAGCGCATAATCAAATATTTTAATCATCATATTTTTGTGCTTGCTTTGCAAAGTGCAAATTTCACATTTTCTGCTCCGTGAGATTCCCTAGCTACCGATTGTCGGCCCATCGCCCTTCTTCAAGGAAATTACACGAAAATGATTGAAACAAGTCAAGAGTCTTCGCTCGTTTCTAACTTTCCCATAGTTCATGTTCACGTCTTAACCCGCTTTTTTTTTTTTTTTTTTTTTGAATATTTCCCTCAAAATCAGTCCCAAAAATGCCAATTTATATAGGTTGGATAGCACCTGCATTTTCCCAATTTCATATCCTTCTTGATTTCTTCGGAGTTCTGCTAACCAATCTTCTCTTCCTCCTCGTCCATTCTCCCGCCACACCATATCATCCATGTCCCCCATTCCTCTGTTCTTATTGTCTGTAGTTCTATCTGCAAACCAAGTTAGGGCTCAAAACAATGATTCCAACGTCATAAATTTGGGTTCTTCTCTCTCCCCAAAAACGAATTCTACTTCATGGGTTTCACTGTCGGGTCATTTTTCCTTCGGCTTTTATCCGCAAGATAATGGCTTTGCTGTTGGAATATGGCTAATGGGTGAACCAGAAGGAACCATCGTTTGGACACCAAACTTAAAAAATCTATCTGCTTCCTCTGATTCAGTAATTGAATTAACCAAAGAGGGTCAGCTTCTGCTCAGAAACGAGAAACAGATGGAAGTAGTCATTGCTAACGCGTCTGAGCCTGCGGTTTCAGCATCTATGCTTGATTCTGGGAATTTTGTGCTTTATAGTAAGAATCATAGTGTCGTCTGGCAAAGCTTTGATTCTCCCACGGACACCATATTAGGAGGTCAGAATTTATCTGAGGGACAAAATTTGACTTCTGCAAATGGACATTTTACTCTCAACATGCAGAGTGATGGAAATCTTGTTGCCTACCCTGTGAATAATGAAAGAGAAGACGATGCTTACTGGCACTCAAATACTTCTCAACTACTTGTCTCACAACTTACTCTTAATCTTACAGGCTTTCTTTGCCTCAGCGATGATGATGGGGATACCATCAAAGTTCTGGCCAGTCGCAGCAATCGCGGGAGGAACACAAGCTTAATCTATTGTGCAACATTGGATTTGGATGGCATATTTAGATTGTATGTTCACACTTTTGAGAAGAATACTGGCTTCACCAGCCAGATTTTGTGGGAGGCTATTTCTGATCATTGTCAAGTCAAGGGCTTTTGTGGCTTGAATAGTTATTGTTTCATCGTGGCTGGCAAAGCTGAATGCAAGTGTTATCCCGGATTCAGCCCAATAAGTGGAAACAACAGCATGTTCTTGGTTTGTGATCAGACCATGAAAAATGATTGTATCACCAGTAGAGATCCGAGGATGCTATACAATATTAGTAGCCCATTGCAACATATGCAATGGAGCCTTATTCCTTATTGGAACATGCAATTGGAAATGGAAGCTTGTGGGAAGTCTTGCCAGGAAGACTGTGATTGTGGGGCAGTGTTACATGAAGATGGCAGCTGCAAGAAGTATAAGCTTCCGCTTGCTTTTGGCAGAATTAATAATACTGTATCAACCACAGCCCTCTTCAAGTTGCCTTCAATGAATGCCATTCATCCAAAAAAGCCAGAGGTTGTTGTTGACCACAAGAAAAATCTAATTTTTACTCTGCTCATCGTTCTAGGCTCGATTTTATTCCTTTGCTTAGTCTTTGCAATATCTATTTTCTTCATCTACATGCATAAAGTCTATTCATACACAAAGCTCGCTGCTAGTAGCGAAAATTTGGGGTTTGTTGAGGATTGTAGTTTACGAACATTTACCTTTGATGAGTTGGTGAATGCAACTAGAAACTTCAAAGAAGAGATCGGTAGAGGATCTTTTGGAGTGGTTTACAACGGAACAATTCAAGGAAATCATCAAAGGATAGCTGTGAAGAAATTAGACAATGTTGTTGACGAAGGAGAAAGAGAATTTCAAGCTGAAATCACTGCAATTGCCCAAACTCATCACAGAAATCTTGTTCAGCTTATTGGTTATTGCATTAATGGTTCAAGAAAGCTTCTTGTTTATGAATACATGAGCAATGGGTCCCTAGCGGATTTTCTGTTCAAGGCTCAGATGCATCTATCTTGGAAACAAAGAGTCAAGATTGCATTGGATGTCGCAAGAGGTATCTTATATCTACACGAAGAATGTGAAGTTTGTATCATCCATTGCAATATCAAGCCTCGTGACATTCTCTTGGATGAAATGTGGACAGCAAAGGTATCTGATTTTGGACTTGCAAGGCTATCAATGCCAGAACAGTCAAGAACCAGAAGTAGCAATGAATCAACAAGTGGCTATGTGGCACCTGAACGACAAAAAGATGCATTGGCGTCTGTTAAAGTTGACATCTACAGCTATGGCGTGGTGCTGTTGGAGATCATATGTTGCAGAAGGAATATAGACGTGAATGCTCCTTCAGAAGAGGAAATAATGCTTTCTAGTTGGGTATATAATTGCTTTGTGAGAGGGGAATTGAATAAATTGGTAGTAGATGAAGATGTGGAATGGATTACATTGGAGAGAATGGTGAAGGTGGCCTTATGGTGCGTCCAAGAGGACTCATCTCTACGTCCTTCCATGAAGAATGTGATATTGATGTTGGAAGGGTTGAAACATATTCCAATTCCTCCATCTCCAATGCCTCCTATGGTTTGTGAATAGGAATCTGATTCTGTGTTTTTGATGTGTTTATTCTGATTATTATGTTTGTAAGCATGTAGTATGTACTTTAGGCTTTAATTTCAATTTTGCATATGATCTTCGAAGCTATGTTAAGAATTGGATTACTTGTGTGCGTGTCATATTAGGTGTGTCTCTGGCATTGTAATGCAATTTTGTTCATTTGATAATGCTGTACTTTATGATGAAAAATATAGTGTTATTGATTTTGCAAAAAAAAAAAGTTTAAGTTGTCTGTCAAAATTAGAGTTGACAAAATAGGCTGACATGAGTTTTCTGGGTCAATATAAACTTGAAAAAATTGATAGAAAAAAAATCTCTGTTTGAAATTTTAATTAGCTAAAAGAACCTGAATTTGAGTGAGTGTAACTATGATATATAAGTACAACATATCTTTCATTGTGTACAAGATATATCAATTATGCGTAACAATCATCAATACAAAAATCATTTGCAGAAAGCAAAAGATATGTTACATGCAACGGAAGATATGTTACATTCATGTATCATAGTTGCACTTGTTCAAATTCAGGTTTTTTTAGCTAATTAAATTTTCAAATAAGAATTTTTTTTACCAAGTTTTCCTATAAACTTAGGCCTATACACCTTTCTATCCTAAATATTTAGACATTTTCTAAAGTCTAGCTTAAAGAGCTTGAATAACTTTTGCTAATTTAAATTTCTCATTATCATAGTAATATGAATACATGTACATTTTCAACCAATTAATTCATAATGATATTAAAGAGGAAAAATAGAACAACGATTGTTGATGGAGGCAGCGCCGCAGCACCAAGTGTAGGAAGCGAGGAGAAAGTAGTTGTTTACTTAGGAACCCATGAAATGCACAAAATAAATTTCAATAATAAAAGTAAAAAAATTAAATAAATAATAATTATTATAACATAATGTGAGAGAGAGAGAAAAGGAGGACATAATGTCTTTTGGGCCAACGAAGGAGGACATAGTTATCATAACCAACGCCTTATAAGTTTCTCTCCAGTACACCCTCTTGTCTTTGATGTGTTACAATCAGGGGAAAAAAAGAAGAAGAAAATAACAGAAAAATAATTCTTGAATTTGAAAATTCTCAAATAATCACTCAAATAAGTAAAATTTCAGCTTATAAAGCTGACCAAATTGGGATTTTTAAATTTGCTAAAATGATCATATTATACTTAATTTAAGGGGAAAAAAATCAAGCACTCTCATCGGTTGGGTGGTTGCCGGAGCTCCTGTTGTAACAACGAGGCTACTACACCTTCAAATTAATTAATATTAAAGAGTTAACCATGATAGAAAAAGGAACTTTGCAAAATGTTTTTAAAAAAAATCCTACCATGGTTATATAAACAACCTAAATCACATGAAAATTTATCATGATAGAAAAGAATTAAACCAATTCATAAATATGTCTACCATGGTTAAAAGAGTCTTTTTAAATTAACTGCATGCAAATAAAGATTCACAATAAATGGGTCTTTAGGCATTATGAAACCCAAAATGTCATCTTCAACCATAAACCCATAACACAATATTACTAAATAACATCTGTCATAACTTTCCAAAACCAAAAGTCATCTAGTGTCAAAGATTATTGTGGATCTACAACTCATATCAAAAATCACATGTAAATACCTAGACGCCTCCGGCCTTAATACTAGCATGCAATCCAATAATAGTTAATAAAAAATACACTGTTAAAATAACCAGTTCTAAGACAAATCAGAATATTTGGAATGTGTCCTGTTATGGAAAGATACATCTATCTAACACAATCAAAAAAGTAAAAGCGCTACAATTTTACAGTAGTAGCTCAAACTTCTGAAGCCTTCCTTGACAGACTCAAACGGGAACTATCACTTGAAAAAGTATTAAATCAATGGGGTGAGACAAAAGCCTCAGTAACCAACAATCCTACTTATCAAGCATATAAGTAACTACTCATGAGGTGTCAAGTGAAACCATTGCAAATTCATAGTATCCAAACAAATTTCATACTATTGAAGCATATAACAAAGTACAATAGATAATCCTCTCACCTCCCTTTGACTGAACCCATGGGTTAAATTTGTATCCATGTGATTGGTAATTAAACAAGCTTCCCGATCAAATGATATGGACCAGTCAAAATCCACAAAAGTACAAGATTGGACCATAGTTTTTCCCTCTAGTCCACTAGTAGGGTGTCAATGCCCTATAATAAGTAATTGAGCTAAAGAACCAACCAGTGTACACCTGATGACCCTACTACCTTATATTCTCAAATGTACATGATTCATCCCTTTATATCTTCTTTGGTATAATTCCCATCATCAACATCTGTCACCCCTCATATTAATACTCAAAAGATTATATTCATAATAAATCATCAACATGCCAACAAATTTTCAATTCCAATAACACATGAGATTATCATAGTCATGTGTGTGTGTATTATAAAGAAAGTCCCACAAGACCGTTTCAACAACAATATGATTTCATAGCTCATATAATAATTCAATAGTACTTTATAAATTTCATATAATTCAAAATCTATCACAAACAACATACAAGCATGCATAACAAGTAGAAAGTGGTTACCTCTCGCCCACTAAAAAAAATGATTACGACAAAGTTTACTTCTTGCTCAAACCAATAATCCAATAATTTAATCTACACAATCAATATATATACATATCAATACACAAGCTATTTAATCAATTACTTGAGTGAGTGTGTGTTAAAGTTTCTAATTCTATGTTAAAATTTCATACCTCTCATACCCCATAACTAAATCTTTTAGCACAAAATTATAATATTCTAACAATTAATATTTTTCATTTAAACCTTTCAAAATATTTTCTTTAATAAAAATTTCTCAAATTTTTAAAATCTGAAATTATAATATTTAAAATTCAAAAAATCCTATCTCAAATTTAAATTTTAAAAATAAACTATTAAAAATTCAATATAGATCAAATACACTTAAGTAAATAATTTAATCATAAGTTTAGAATAGAAATATCATATTTTTTCCAAATAAATATCTGTTTAATTAAAATAATTAATTTAAAGATATTAAATCAATCAATAAATAAAACTAAACTGATAGAAATGATTTACTAAAGTAATTCTACAATATTATGTTCATCTATCATCAAAACTCGACACTTACTTCAAATTTTAATTCCAAAAATTTTCTCCAAGTATAAAATTACTATCATTAAATAGATTTAGAAGAATAGGATAACTTTTATGAAATAAGTTTAGTGAAAAAAGTCATTTGGCTTATCCAAAATGATTTGCAAAATTATAACCTACGCTGGATTTTCAGAACGCGACGCTGTGCGGAAAATGGGAGAAGAAAGATCAACGACGCGGTGATGCAACGACTTAAAATAAAGGGAAAATGACAATAAAATACCACTTGAATTCCAAAAAGACAAATAAGGCACCTGAATAAGCAAAATGACAAATAGGACACTGGGTACCAATTTGGAATTCATATTTTCGGCCAAAAGACCAAAATGCCCTGATGAAATGCTGGAAGACCGACGCTGAAAGTGAGAGAAAGGAGAGAGAAAGACCGACGCAGTGAGAGAAAGGAGAGAGGAAGACCGACGCTGATGAAATGCGGGAAGAAGGAAAGAAGAATGTTGGAAATGCTATTATCTTACTCCTTCGCATCACCATTCTGTAGAGATTGTTGATTTTGGTTGTGGGAAAGAGAATTTGTAGTGAGAGAGGGAGTGAATCGAAGCGGAAAGATGAAGCGGAAATCAGAAAACTGGCAAGCAATTACGTAACGTAACTGCTGTCATATGTCTGCTGGTTTTTGGTAAATCCCATTACGTGAATGGTAAATTTCACTATACATGTAGTTAATTATGAATTTTACAAAATACATATTGTGATTTACAACTTTTGTAGTGAAAGTGACTACTTTGTTAATGGGTTTTGCAACCTGTTTTCAGGAGATAAACAACGTGTTTGTAAAAACTAATAAAATTTCACGCTAAATTTGACAAAACGTATAGTGGGATTTACAACTTCCATAGTAAAAATGACCACTTATTCAATGGGTTTTGTAACTTGTTTTCAGGGGATGGGCAGCTTGTTTCTAAAAACCAATAAAATTCCATGCTGAATTTTACAAAACATAGAGTGATATTTACAACTTTTGTAGTGAAAATTACCACTTCTTAAATGAGTTTTGCAACCTCTTTTCAAGGGATTGGCAACTTGTTTCTAAAAACCAATAAAATTCCATGCTGAATTTTACAAAACACACAGTGATATTTACAACTTTTGTAGTGAAAATTACCACTTCTTAAATGAGTTTTGCAACCTCTTTTCAAGGGATTGGCAACTTGTTTCTAAAAACCAATAAAATTCCATGCTGAATTTTACAAAACACACAGTGATATTTACAACTTTTGTAGTGAAAATTACCACTTCTTAAATGAGTTTTGCAACCTCTTTTCAGGGATGAACAACTTGTTTCTAAAAATCAATAAAATTTGACGCTGAATTTTACAAAACACACAGTGATATTTACAACTTTTATAGTGAAAATGACCACTTCTTAAATGGCTTTTGCAACCAGTTAATTCAACGTGACTACAAAAGTTGTCACTTTTATTAGTTTTTACAAACAGGTTGTTTATCTCCTGAAAACAGGTTGCAAAACCCATTAACAAAGGAGTCACTTTCACTACAAAAGTTGTAAATTACAATATGTATTTTGTAAAATTCATAATTAACTACATGTATAGTGAAATTTACCATTCACGTAATGGAATTTACCAAAAACCAGCAGGCATATGACAGTAGTTACGTTACGTAATTGCTTGCCATTGTTTTCTGATTTCCGTTTCGGTTCACTCCCTCTCTCACTACAAATCCTCTTTCCCACAATCAAAACCCACCAAATCAACAATCTCTACAGAATGGTGATGCGAAGGATTTAGTTTCGTCAACTGGAGGGGGTTCGGTTTCGTGGAATGGAGGGATTGGTTTCATCGAGTAGAGGGATTTGGTTTCACTGAGGGGAGGGATTAGTTTCACCGAATAGATGGATTGGTTTTATCAAGTGGGGGCAGTTTCTCTTTCGCCGAGTAGGGGGAATTGCTTTCGTTAGGAGGAGGCGATTTCTACCTTTCTCTATCTCCTCAGTTTTCAAACACAATAAGGGCAATTCAGTCTTTAGGCCCAAAATCAAAATTCCAGATTGGTACCTGATGCCTTCTTTGTCATTTTGCTTATTCAGGTGCCTTATTTGTCTTTTTGGAATTCAAGTGGTATTTTATTGTCATTTTCCCTAAAATAAACTTTTAGGGTAGACTAAACTTAAAGGCCTCATGTCAAAAACGGAAATATTACCCTTTAAAAACCCCCATCTCATTTTTCTTGCATTTTCTCTTTTTTTTTAATCCGTTTTATTATTTTTATTTAGTAAATTTTTTTATAAATCTTATTTTCAGTAATTCTCTTTCCTTAAATAATTAGAGAATAAAATTTATTTATTAAGCATTAATCTCTTTCTAATTTTATTTAAATACTAGGAATAAAAATTAGGATGTTATATTAGTGCTGGTGACGATTATTGGAGTTTAGCTGGGCTATTGGTCATTGGAACTTCGCCAACCCATAGTTGAAGCTCTGACAGCCGACAAATATTTTTTGGATATTTTTTCAAAACTAGTAACGTGATTAATAAGTTTTTTAATTCTATTAATAAGTTTGTTATAGCAATTAACAATAACTTTGTCAAGAAATTCAAAAAGTAACACTTTTACAACTCTAATAACGAGGTTAATAAATTATGTAACGATATTAATAACTCTCATAACGTCATTAATCATGTAATCTAAGAGCTTTCTGCATTTTGGGGGATTAGTCATGGCACCATAAATAGAAATTTTTTTAAATCCTGTAACATGATTAACAAGTTTTTAATGCTATTAACAAATTTGGTCATCGTTAACAATATGCTTTTCCAGAAAATTCAAAAAATGACACTTTTATAACTTCAGTAATGTAGTTAACAAGTCGTAATAATATTAATAACTCTCATAATACCATTAACAACTCTCATAACAAGTCATGTAATAGTATTAACAACTCTTATAACCATAGTGATTGCCTAACAAATGAAAATTTTTTGTTGTACAGTCTTCATAAAGAGCTGACATTAAAAGCATCAGCCTTCATAGAAAAATTTTGTTAATACCGTTATCAGAGTTGTTAATATCGTTACATAACTCATTAATTATGTTACTAAATTTGGGAAAAATACTACTTTTGAATTTTTTAGAAAACCTATTATTAACGATGATACCAAGCTTATTAATAAAGTTAAAGAACTTGTTAATCACATCATTGGACTTGAAAAATTGTTCAAAAAATAGTTGTCAGCCGCTAGAGCTCCGTTGACTAGTCGTCGATCGGCTGTCAGAGCTCTAGTAACCAGTGACCCACTTAAACTCCGGCGGCCGCCATTGTCACATCCAGTAATATGGTAATTAGGATTAAGAAATATTTCTAAATAATTAAGGGTCAAAAATGACAAGGAGAAATATAATAATTTTGGTGGAAAATAATTATTATAATTTTCCAAGTCAATTATGAAAGAGTTTGACTAATTAAGGGAAATTGGTCAAGAATACTTATGAAAAAATATTTTCAAGCCTCAGAAAATTAAAAAAAAATGAGGATGATATCCTTTGAGAATTATATGGGATTATAAAATTAGTTTTATGACCAAATTGCCCTTAGAGAAATTACAAAAGAATTTAAGGGCGATTTAAGCTAGTTTAAGGTCTTTTATTTGGAAAATTCCAAATAAATATTTTTAAGGAGAATAAAATCCCAAGAAAATTCTTATGATATCCCAAGGAATTATAAGAGATTATGGAATTAAAAGAAGACCCTCAAGTATCTAAGATTTTTCCCAATTCCTTTGAAAGAGGAAAAATCACTAAAAAGAAGGAAATTAGTTTTCCTTTTTATTTAATTATTGAGAAATTAAAATTGAGACGAAGAGAGCAATTTTGGAAAGATAAAAATGAGGAGAATAATTTATGGATCTGACAGAAAATAATTACAGAGGCCAAAGCACTGTAATTATAGAAAAGAAGTTAAACTCGGAGTCAAAGTGCACCGATAAAGCAAGACTAGAGCCTTGCAATTCAAATGGTTCACATTTAGCCATGTGTCAAGCCCCTAATGGAGAATTTGACTTTTGAAAATTAATTACAATTAGAATTAAGTTAATTAAGAGAGAGGATTAAGACTAAGTAAGCTTTTCACACATTGCGTAGCATTAATGGTGGTTGGTGAGATATTTTTAGTGCCTTAATTGAGCTTTTCCTCCCCCCATAATCAGATTACATTTCGGCCTAAGAGAAAAGAGAGAGAGCAAGAGTGATTTTGTGAAGGGATCAAGCAAAAAGCAAGCATATTTGATCTTCCAACTAACATCCAAGCTTGGTAAGTTGTTCTAAGATGTTCCTTGCTTTGTTTTATTGATTTGTATGGTTGGAAAAATCACTTCTTGTCCCTTCTTGTTGCTGGCCGAAATGGGTATAGTGTAGGGAAGGAAGTTTTGTTGTTAAACATAGTTAGGATACTATGAATCAAGGTGGTTTCAAGTGGTTTAGTGTTGTTTTGAAAAGTTTTTCATGGTTGAACTTCAAGAGGTATGGTTCGGCCAAGATCAAAACTGAACCCTAGGATTTGTTTTTCAAAGTTTTGAGGCTTCCATTGTGTTCAAAATGAAAAAGGGTGTAGGGTAAACCTAAAGAACAAGTGTTGGAAGCTAAAGAATCAAAGTTGCAATTTTTAGATTTTGAACCCTAATGGTTTGGCCAAGCTAAAACTGAAAGAAAGAATTTTATTTTGTTAAATCTAAGTAGATATTTGGAATCTAAATGAAAAATCATGTAGGAATGAGTCAAGAGGAAATTTTTAGGGTTTATGAAAACCAACTCTAAAAATTCAAGATCAAAGATGGAAACTTTAAGGGGTTTAGGAGTTACTTGAATTATGTTATTGATTTTTATGAGGAATGGTTGATGATTCTTGCTGCCATTTTTGTGGATTGCCCTGTTAGGGTTTGGAATTTGTGGAAGCAAGAAAGAAGAACAAGAAAATCAAAAAGCATTGGATTAAGGTAGTAAGATTTAATTAACCTTAATGTTAAATGTTGCATTGATTGCTATGCAATTTCATGTGCTATTATGTGGTTAAACTAAATGATGATGATGATGATGATTGTGTAGCTATACTCCTTGCTTTATATGCCTTGGCAATTGCATGTTAGAGTGCTACATGTATGAGGTAAAGTAGTTCTCTATTAATAGCAAAAAGGTTGGAATGCTTGTAATTGATGTATGTTAATGTTTTGGTTGATTGATCTTGCTACTGGGATTTCTTAAAATCTCATCCTCCAAATATAATCTAACATTTTAGGGCCTGAAACTCTCAAGAGCAAGCTGCAGATTGGAGGCTAAATTATGGTGTCACACCATAAAAATTCGTGGACATTTGGTTATGTATAAATATCAATGGTTGGTGCTGTAATGCCTAAGCAGAATGTCAGTTTAGAGCCACGTTTTATTAAGTTACTAAACAAATTTCTGCACAAAGTTTGGTATACTTAAAGTTCGCGTCCTGAGCTTCAAATTGATAGGCGGCACGTTAAAAATGGCTAACTACACAATTTTTAATGATTTTTCAAAATTAAAGTTTAGAATCTGGAAAAAGGATTTTGGACAGAGGTGAATTTCACAAAGACCTAATGCTTTTTCAAATATAAGTGGTTCATAAGATTGTTTTTCCTTGAAAAAGCATTCAAAGAGCTTTTTATAGAATTTTGAACCACTCCATTTCGATTTTTCTAGATTAAGTTATGAATTTTTGAAGTTGGGCCAGAAAACTAGATTTTTAGCCGATGAACAGTAAAAATCTGAAAATTAGCGTTTTTCATGAATTTTTGAGCCCAAGACCATCCAATATGGTCTAAAATGGTTTTGCTAAACCTGAAGTGAATCGGATAATAAGGTGTGATAGCCATAGGCACCCAACCTCTGGTGATTGACCGGGCAATGAGGGTACTTGATGCTTTTTTCATAAAAAATTAAAGGCAATATGGTCATTTTAGGAAATTTAAAAATCTCAATTTGGTCAGCTATACCTAAACTGGAATTTTACTTATTTTGGTGACCATTTAGAAATGTTCAAATTCAAAAGTCATTTTTCTGTCATTTTTCTCAGAAAAAACAATTTAAAAAAGATTTATGGGACGATCCAAGGCCAAGCTCCTTGTTTAGGGCCAGGTACAAAAGCTCATTTATACTAAAAGCTCATGATTTTCAAGGCCTGTATTGCTGGTTAAAGTTTGAAGTTGTTCCACATGAGAACGATTTCATTTTTATTTTTATTCTTTTACAAAAGGTGCCATCTGGTGTGTTTGCCAAGGGGTACAAATCATTCTTTGCATAGATGATTTCTGTACAAATTCAAATTTGTTCGTGCAGTAAATGATTTTTAATGAAGAATTTTGGTAAATACTTTTTACAGTACTTTTAGTGTTTTATTTCACTATTAGCATCTCATAGTTTGTTCATATCTTGTCAGTTCTATATTGTTGGAACTTTCTTTCTGTTTTGACCCAACAAATGTGTGTGTGTGTGTGTGAATTTTCTGATAACCTCCCAAAGTCTTACGAATTAAATTAGATGGACTTTTCATTTGATAAAATTTGAAAAATTAATTGTATTATTGTTACCTACCAACTATGGTTCTAAAATCCTTACAAGATTTGTCGGAAAAAAATGATTTTCACTAAAAATATTAGAGTTTTATATTTTTTATGAATATTGAGAAAAACAAGAAAAAATTACAAATAAAGACCCTGAATATATAAAATAGCCATTAGGGACCATGAATTTAGAAAATAGCTATAGAGGACTTGGTTGTAAATTGTAAATATGAAATGTAGATTAAATGTCTAAAATGGCTTTAGTCATCCTGACTCTTAAATGAAGGCAGAGACAAGAAATATAGGACCTATTTGGTTTAACCCCATTGCAGGTGTGTAATGGTAATTTTTATTGCATTACTATAAATAACTTGTTTGGTTTGTCTTATTGATGGTAATCAAGATTGCATTGGTAAAGAAGATTGCACATTTTTTGGTAATATCTATTCATAGGGGGATCCCTATGAATACTTATTGCATGTATGTAATCCTCTAGAAAATGACAATTTTACCCTTAATAACCTGGATGAAAAGGCAACATTTACCCTCAACAAGTATTATCAACCATCATTATCGGCCACACGTCTGCCTTCCTCACCTCCTCCTTCATCTTCATCAATGGTCTTCTTCATTGAGTAGACATGCTATTTATTGTCTATCGAAACCCATATATTGGAGTTTTCTTCCCTACTACTTCATTGTGTGTTTCCCATCATCATGTTCGTCTAGCTAAATCAAGGTTTGATTTTGTGGATTCGCTCATTCGCTCAATGATCTAGGTTTGTGGTTTTAAATTTGACTGAGCATATTTTCTTAGGATTATTATTTGATTGGATCAAGCGCTTAATGGTTTTAATCCCAAGTGAAAAATGCAACTGTCGTGGGTCAAATGGCAAATTGGTTATAGATGATACTAATGGCATAGGCAGAGGAACTCTTGAAGGTTTACAGGAACTTGGTCTCTTGAAATCTGCAATCATGGTGATTGGTGGAGATCAAGGCGTACTAAATGGAGAAGGGGAAAAGTTCCTTCAGTGGCATTTTGGTCATTTCACATATATATACATTTAAGTTAACTGTAAAGTTAATTTTGTTTCCCATCCCTTTAATACAATACCAAACAAAAAACGGTGATCAAGATTGCATGCATTATATATCGCATTACAATGCAATGCATTCCTAATGCATGGGTAATGGAACCAAACGGGCCCATAATGTGGCGGGAGAGCTGAAGAAGGAAAACCCAACGTGCATGTGTGTGATATTGGGATGGAAGATCTTCCAATATTGGCAATGAAATGAGTAACCTACTAACTAAACTTTTCTTCTATTCTTTCTACTAAGAGTTGCGCATTGTGATATTTTTCATCTTCATATTTGCTATGTGGGTAGGTATGTAATTGCTTTGTGAGAGGGGAATTGAGCAAACTAGTAGTGGATGAAGATGTGGAATGAAGGACATTGGAAAGAGCCGTGAAGGTAGCCTAATAGTGTGTCCAAGAGGACTTGTCTCTACATCCTTCCATGAAGAATGTGATATTGATGTTGGAAGGTTTGAAAGATGCTCCAATTCCTCCATCTCCAATCCGACTTGCTTGATAATCTTCAAAATTATGCAGCTTTTTGCATTAGTACCAATCCAAATTTAATGTTGCACATCCACATTCATGTTTGTATTTATCTATCTGTCTTAGCTATTGCTACGGCGTGCAATTTTATGCTTGTCTTCTTTCCTTGTAATTCTACAAATGCAAGTTTCTTTCCTTATGCATCTACTATATTTTATGTTAATATATAAAGGATAAAACTTAGGTCAAGTTAATTAGGTTCATTAAGTCTAAGTAGCCATTGAAATTTTGCCATATGTATTAATTATCTGTTAAAGCACTGTTAGTCGGTGGACGGCGAAACTGCAACGCTCGAAGTCTACTTGTGTGATTTGAATCCAAGAAACGGTGCTCTGGCGTCCTGCTAAATATTGGCTCTGCCTCCTTGATATTATAGTTTCTGCCATTTTTAGTTAAAATTACCACATAAATTTTAAATTAAAATGGTCATTCTAGAATTAATTTAAATTGAAAAATTTTTCGGACAAATTATTCCTTTTCTTCCATGAAAGAAAGTCAGATACAATTAGGAAATGACAGATTGGAAACTTCTCACGCATTTTCGGGGAAGACTTATGAAAAATATTATGGACCATGATTGAGCATACTAAGAAAAGAATGATTTACATAGTAAAACATAACACCCAATATTTCACATTAAAAATTTTGATCTCTAAATCTTCCCGGATATTTAAATTTTAAAATTTTTTCATGCAAACATTTTTTAGGAAAAACTTGTGAAAAATCTCTCATTGCAAATTTTATTGTTCAAAGGGACCCAATGATCTAAGTCCTTGGATGGGTACAACTCTCCTTTCATTTTGCATGTAGTGGAAATTAAATTGCACATAACCAAATAAGAGTTACACTCATTGAAAATACGTTGCACTTTGGTCTTAAACCAATTTCAGGTACTTTTGGACAATAAATTTTGTAATGAGTGGAAGAGTTAGAAGACTTGGAAGTTATGGTGGCCAGCATTTTATCAATCCTTTTTGTTGATCACCATTATATTTCTCCAGTTCCGAGATTGTTGTATTGTGCCTATGGCTACCCCTACATCAAATATCAAGCCTGTAATGTGATTAACAAATTCTTTAATACTATTAACAAGTTTGTTATAGTAATATTAACGATAATTTTTTCAAAAAACTTAAAAATAATATTTTTAAAATTCTAGTAATGCGGTTAACAAATCATATAACAATATTAACAACTCTCATAATACAACTAATCATGTGATATGAGAGCTTTTTATATTTTGAGAGATTAGTCATGGCATCATAAATAGAAAATTTTTTAAGTCCTGTAACATTGTAAAAAACTTTTTAATGCTATTAACAAGTTTGGTCGTCATTAACAATATGTTTTTTAGAAAATTCAAAAAGTGACATTTTTATAATTTTAGTGATGTAATTAATAAGTCATGTAATGATATTAACAACTTTCATAACAAGTCATGTAATGATATTAACGGCTCTCATAATCATAGTGATTGCCTAACAAATGAAAATTTTATGTTGTATAACCTTCATATGAAGCTGCTATTAAAAACATCAACCTTCGTAGGAAAATTTTGTTACTAGCATTATCAGAGTTGTTAATCATGTTACTAAAGTTGTAAAAATGTCACTTTTTGAATTTTCTAAAAAATTTATTGTTAAATTTGTTAATAATGTTAAATAACTTGTTAATCACATTATTGACCTTGAAAAATTTTCAAAAAATAGTTGGTCGCCGCTAGAGCTCTGTTGACCAGTCTTTGGTCGGTTGTCGAATCCCCAGTGACTAGTGACCCACTGAACTCTGGAAGCCGTTATCAGCACCAAACCTCTGGTAACCAACTGCCCGATGAGGGTGCTTGATGCTTTTTTCATAAAAAAATTAAAGGCAATATCTAAACTGGAATGTTGCCTATTTCAGTGACCGTTTGGAATTTTTCAAATTCAAAAATCATTTTTCTATCATTTTCTCCTAAAAAACACAATATAAAAAAGAGTTATGGACCAATCCAAGCCCAAGCTCCTTGTTTAGGGCCAGGTACCCAAGCTCATTTATACTACAAGCTCATGATTTCCAAGGCCTGTATTGCTAGTTAAAACTTTAAATTGCTGCATATGAGAACGATTTCATTTTGAATTGTTTTTTTTCACAAAACGTCCCATCTAGTGTGTTTGCCAAGAGGTGCAAATCGTTCTTTACATAGACGATTTCTGTACAAATTCAAATTTCTTCGTGCAGTGAATGATTTTTAATGAAGAATTCTGGTAAATACTTTTTACAGTATTTTTAGTGCTTTATTTCACTATTAGTATCTCATTTAAAAAAAAAAGAAAAAAAAAAGCCCCAGTTTGTTCATGTCTTGTCAGTTCTATATTGTTGGAACTTTCTTTCAGTTTTGACCCAACAAATATATATATGAACATTTCTGATAACCTCCCAAAGTCTTACGAATTAAATTAGATGGACTTTTCATTTGACAAAATTTGAAAAATTAATTGTATTATTGTTATCTACCAACTATGGTTTTAAAATCCTTACAAGATTTGTTCGAAAAAATAGTTAAAAATGATTTTCACTAAAAATATTAGAGTTTCATATTTTTTATGAATATTGAGAAAAACAATACCCCAAACTTTAGGTTATTGAGTCACCGGGTCAACAAGGGCCCATGGAAAATGATAATACGACGAAGAATAGAGTATCATTTTTCATTCCTTTATCACTTGTCACTTCATATATTACTAATCACCAGTCAATTTCGGTGGATTTTTTAATGGCTTATATTGGTTCATTAGTCGAGTCAACCGGTCAACATGGGTCCATGGAAAATAATAATGCGGAGAAAAGTAGAGCCATCATTATTCAACGATAGAACATGAAGCTGATTGTTGGAATTATAAAAGTACGTGGTCCAAAGTCTTTTGTCACTTGTCACTTTCATGATTTATTACCTTATGTATTACGTCAGTTAGTGTGGAAACTAAATAATTAATTTAAAAAATGAGTTAAATTATGTATTTATAATAAATATGTGTTGATTTTTTAAATTGACCTATTTAATCGTATGCATTAGAATTATCTCTTGGCAGAAACTTCTTACAATCAATAGAGATATTTTGAACAAAAATAATATAAATTTGAAAATAAAGTATATTAAAATCTTATCTTTATGATCAAATCAAACTTCCAACTAGTTTTATATTTAGGATCGGAAATAGTATTGACTTTCTCTTCAAAACTTTACTTTTACTTTTTATTTTTTTTGATATTGATATCTATCATCCTGCTAGAAGTAATTTTGTTTAAAACATTATTAGACATTTAATATAAACACTTCTTTTAGAGATGATTTGAATTTTAATTTATCATGTTATAAGGAATTAGATACTTTTATCAAAACCAACCCCTGTTGGTAAAACATTATTATTATTATCATCATCACTATTATTATTAACCAAATTAGGTAGATTTTGAATTTCATATATTGTATGATCGAATGTCTGAGAAATAATATTTATCATTGATATAATATTCTTATATAATTAATTATAAATGTTATTCAACATTGATAGTTATATTTATATCGATCCATTCTATTGATGATATTTTGTTTGTTGACTTAAATTGAAATGAAAATAAAAAAGACCGTGGTTATGTAAAAATCGAGACCCAATTGCTGGTGAGTTGAAGACTGACATTCTACGCGGCATATTGCTGTATTGTGGACCCCATGTGACATTGGCCCTTGAACCACATTTTAGACTGTGAGAGTTCCCATATAACACCACAATTTAAGGCGACCAACCATGGGCCACAGTGGAATTTCCCTTCGACCAGGACAATGGAATAGTCCAAATACCGAGTCTTTAACCTAAAAACAAAGATGTAAAATAAACAGAAAAAAATTATTGTAGAGTCCCAAACAAAGTCCGATAAAATAACTAAATAAATATGAAGTCCCAAGAAAATTAATAGTAAGAGATTGTTATTGTGCAATTACTAACTTATCCTTATTAATTGGATACGTTGGTGGGAAATCAAATGTGCGTAGGAAATGCGTCCAAGAGAGTCGAACTCAAGTGGTCTTTTGCGTGTGCTTGGCTTTTTGGAAATATGGTTCTTTTTTCATCCATTAAAAATTACTGGTGGAAACTTACCCTGCAAGTGCGTGAAGAACAGCTGATAGAAGCTTCCATTTTTCCCACGAAATTGTTCTCCTCACTGTAAAGCTGTTTTGTTAGTTTTCAATCCGTGCCCTTACATTTGTCAATGGTATTCTGCATAAAAAATTCTGATATAAACTTGTCATTTACTCTAATCATTTTAGATATTATAATCACACATGCTTTCATTTTAAAATTGGATTGTATAATACTTTTTTATAATTTGATATAACTTGGACCTAATATTATTTCAGAAATTGAATTGTTAACTTGTATGACTTGTCAATTGGTTTACATGGACTTGTCAATCCATGCTCTTACACTTATTGATGTCATTTCGCAAAATTTTGATATGAATCTCATATATATTCATTTCTCCATCTCTTTCATTAAGGACAAAAATGTATTTTCATAATTCTAATATTTTACTCATAGGTCTTTAAGGACTTTACATTAATTTCAACATCTAAAGGGACTTTATATTAATAAAATGTGTTACTAGGGACCTCTGTGTAATTGTCTCCTTTTTCCGCCTGGAATTCATACAAGATGCTTAAAAGCCTTTGAATAGATCTGGTGATCTTACAGATTATCTAACATTCAATTATTTAGTCCCTTGAGTCGTAATTTTATTTGTAGAATTATTACATGTTAGTTAGTCGATTTATTTAAAGCTTTATACTCCTCCGGTCCTTAATATAAGACTCATTTAACTAATTTGATTAGATTAAAGAAGTTAGGTAAGTTAGTTAATTATAAGAAAAGTGACACATTTTTCCTAAAATACCATAATCATCTTTCTTAATACCCTCTCTCCCCCTTCTACTTAATTATGGTTGAGGGAGTATCCATAGGGATAATTTAGAGAAAAATGATAAATATGAGAAATGGGTCTTATATTTAGGACCAAAACCAACTCAAGAATTGGGTCCTATATTAAAGACCGGAGGAGTATATTGTTTTACGTATTATTTTCAGCTAATCATTTTTCAGAATGAATATTAAAATTTTTATTGTTGTTATTGTTTTATGTTATCACTCATGTCAACTCTGTTCTACCCTATTTGAACTATTCCTTGCACATCAGACTTGGTACATGAAAATAGTAAATTATAGTTTTCCCAAGAAAATACAAAACTTTAATATTCTAAAGAATCAAAGTTGGGACCCAAACTTTGGGACACAAGTCCTTTGAAGTTTACGGTCAATAATAATTAGGTATAATAATGGACATCCAATTGGACGCTAGTTGAAGACTACCATTCCACATCACACAATGGAAACTAATTTCGTTGATTGAATTAAATAAAGACAATGCTCCTTCCAGTAGATTATTCCATAGCATGTGCATAGAGGATTTTCCATTTGACAAAATTTGAGAAATTAATCATATTATTTTTACATACCAAATATTATTTTAAAATACAAAATTTGTTGGAAAAAATAGTTAAAATTTTCCTTTAAAAAAATGAGTTTCACATCTAGTGCTAGAAAAATTGGCCAACTCTTCACCGGCCGCAAACTTAAACGGGCTAACCTCGCTTAGGCCTGTTTTTGAATACGTGTCTATTTTACGAAACCCAACCCTTATATAAGTAGGCTTGGGCCAGTTCACAAGCTTTTAGACTATTTAATTTTTATACATATTTTGATTTACTTAAGAGCAAAACAATAAACCTCATAAAATTAGAACTTCCCAGCATTAATATTACTAAAACAAAATGTTAAATTGTTATTCAGATTTTCAAAACGAAACAAAATCAAGTCATTATCCTAAATATTACACACAGTATAAACTAAACACTAAATAATAGTAATAACATCAATATGATTTTTATTACTATTTTCAATATTAGCAATATTTACTGCTTTACTATGAGTAAGTTCTTCATTAGTGATAAAAATATCAAAGTTTTCCACCTGAAATAAAATTCATTTTCAAATTTTGTAGTCTAGTTATTATTTTATTTTAATTTGAGATACATTCAAGTTGAAACTTAAATTTCTAATTCAAGTTATAGAATTACAAGTTATATAAGTATAAGAATACTTTCTTATCAAATATATATAGTTTAAAATATTGACATATATAATATAAATCAAATCATTATTTAATTCTAAGTTAACTCATTTTTTAAAGTTTAAATCAAACAAACCATTATACAAAACCAAATAAATCAAATTATTTTATGAAATTTAATTATATATTTAAAATATTATTAACAATGTAAAAAAATCATATTAACATCATATAAATAATTTTTAAAAAAATAAAAGGGCCATAAGGCCAACCCGTATAGGCCCTCGACTCATCAGAACGGGTCCTTTTGGCTGGCTTTTAATTTGAGAGGCAAAATCATAAGTTTAGTCTTTTTAGGTTCGGTCTGTTTTTTCGATTCTCTTGTCTCTTTGAATACTAAGAAAATAGTACGCACAAACTTTGGGTCATTAGTCAAGTCAACGACACAATATGGGTCCGGGGAAATAATAATATGAGAAATATGGAGCCGTCGTGACTCGAGAGCCATCATATTTGAACGACAGATGGTGAAGAACGCATGAAGCTGCTTGTTGGAATAAAAGTGCTTGGTTCGATTGTTCTTTTATCACTTCTCACTTCATATATTACTTAAAACATTATATTACTAACTGCTAGTAAAATTAAGTCCATTTTTTTTAAATTTGAAGGGATAAGCATTAACGGCAAAAAGTTACAACTCTCAACGTGTCATTTACCAAGGACCTTTTATGCCAGTAAGATGCAACAAGATTGACAAATTTTATCAATTGTGAATGTAATGTATTGAATTATAGACAATGCTCCTTATAGTAGATTATTTTCTCTAATCCTTAATATAAATATTAAGATTTAATTGACTAATTTAAAAAAATTAAAGAAGTTAAAAAATTATTTAATTATAACATATGTTACATAGTCTCTTTAAAATATTTATATTTATCATTAGACTATATACCAATTTATAAGTAGGATAAATTAGTTTAAAAAATAATGATAAATATAACACTTTAAAGTAATTTATTTAACTTTTTAAATATTTTAAATTAGTCAACTCACCAACTGAACTTTATAGTAAGAATCAAAAGTGGTACTATTATTCTGAAGCATTTATATAGAGGATAGAGAGTATATTTTAATCAATACTAAAAATCTGAGTTTATACTGTAATTTGGAATCTTTTTTTTTTAATTTCTACATAAATACATGAACATCTAGATCACAATGCGTGAAATGTATAAGAACTAATTTAGTCTATATAACTTACTTATATATATCGAAAGGGAAAACTATCAAAATTAATTTTATAATTCTTTTATTCCTGGCGAATAGGTAGACGCAAGCTTAAAGATAAAATTACACAGAAACACAAAAACCAAAGCAAATCAAATGAAAGCCACATGAAATTGCAACGTCTTTTCGCTTTTGTTTCCTAGCAAAGTGCTGCTGTCAAATAGAATCAGGGGATGGACAAGGAGGAACAGCCACCTCAGTAACTCCCTCAAGCATCAACACCACACTCTTCATCGATGGCCGAAGAAAAGGCTCGTCTTGAATACACCATAACCCCACTTTCACCATATTCTCCAGTAAACTATTATCCACTTCTTCCCCGACAACCAGCTTGTTTAGCTCTCTCCGAGCAAAACACTTGTACACCCAATTTGATAGAACAATTTGTTCTGGATTTGACATGTTCACCACTAGGCTTCTTCTGCAAAAAACAATCTCCAAAAGCATTACTCCGTAGCTATAAACATCCGCTTTCACTGTTATTGGAGTGTTCTTATTCCATTCCGGAGCCAAATAACCTCTTGTCCCTCTAACTTGGGTGAAGGTTCTTGTTTGATCAGGCATTAGAAGTTTTGCTAACCCAAAATCTGATATTTTAGCTGTCAAGAACTCATCCATCAATATGTTTTGAGGCTTTATGTCACAGTGAATGATGGGAGCCTTGCATTGTTCATGCAGATATAGTAAGCCTCTTGCAATGTCCAATGCTATCCTTCTTCTCTGCTCCCAATCTGGACGTATGGTGCTATCACCAAAGATGAGCTTCTCAAGGGAGCCATTGCTCATGTACTCATAAACTAGAAGCCTTTTAGATCCCTCAGCACAATATCCCAGCAAGCGGACTAAGTTTTTGTGGTGTGTTTTCCCAATGGCTTGCATTTCTGCTTGAAATTCTCTCTCTCCTTCTTCAATTAATCTGTGCAGCCTTTTTACAGCAATCAGTTTTCTTCCTTTTTGTAAAGTTCCTCTGTAAACGGATCCGAAGGAGCCCTTACCCACCTCTTGTTTGAAACTATCTGTTGCTTTCTTCAACTCATTGTATGAAAATACCCTCAGAGTAATCCCATCGCTCAAGCCTAAATCTCCAATCTCCAACAACCTCTTGTAACTTAAAACTCCAGTGTTGTATATAAATCGGCTAGAGGCTGCAACAGATGAACATAAAAGAATTGCAAAACCCAAGACAATGAGAATGATCACCTTAATTGCTTTCTTACTCGTAGTCTTGATGGGAGGTGGCTGGTTGGGTTCATCTCTGCTTTTGAGACTCTGATTTCCCACCTTGATGTATAATGTGTAGGGTGAGGAAGAGGACCCTTGTGTTTCTCTGCCGACATATCTTAATGGAAACTCTTGTTTCTTGCAGCGATTATTGTCATAAAAGGCAGCCCCACAATAGCAATCTTGCAAACAAGAAGACGAGCATTCCTCCTCCCGAATCTCTTCTTCAACGTAAGGAAGATCACCCAAGCTCATATCACTCATAGGGGACATGTAATAAAAAGTTGCATTATCTTTTCTACCTTTACATTCTGCTTCTGAGAAGTTCCTCTTGCATCCAAGATTATGGTAACTTGGGTCTATAAAATCAGTTCCCGGAAGACAATTGCAGTAAGGCTGGTTGTCATTAATGGTACAGTAGCTGTTGAACCCGCAAAAAGCCTTCACTTTACAAAGGTTGTCCAAATCTCGCGGTGACCAGAAGTTTGTAACTTGATGTTTCCGATTTGCGTCGTCAAAATGAGCATAGAGTCGTAAAACTCCATCAGAATCAACAGTTGCACGATAAATAGTGTTGTTCCCTTTGGAGAAGTTGAAGCTGGTAACATCCCTCCAAAGAATTTCTGAGTTGGAACTACTGGCATTCACAATATTTAGAGGCTGAGTATCTGAGCTGTTGAGCAAAAGATAATATTTGAAACTAGTGCCATAATCAGTATTAGAGGCCCAGTAAGCATCCGAAGGTGTGTCAGCAGAATACCGTGGGTACAGAACAAGGTTTCCATCAGCCTGCATTGAGAGCTGAAACCTTCCAGAAGAATGGTTCGTGTCTGATGAACTCGATAACAATTGACCCCCCGTAGGTAGAATTTGTCCCCCTAATAGGGTGTCAGTTGGGTAATCAAAACTCTGCCAAAGGATTTCTAAACTTTTGTTTCGCAGAACAAAGTTTCCAGAATCAAGCATGGAAGCATAGAAAACAGTTCCATTGTTACTATGAGCAATAACCCTGTTTTGCCCTGGACCTGTTTGCAGAAGAAGCTCACCATTTATGGTCAGAACAAGCCTTGCATTTGAGGAAACAGGAGGATCATCGCGATTTGAAGTCCAAACAATTGTTTTATTAATCCCATCGAACAGCCAGATTCCAACTTTGAAGCCATTGTCTTGATGATAAAAGCCGAATGAAAATCGACCAGAAGGTGAAGGCCATGAACTGGGACGGCCAATGGGAGATAGGGAAGCACCGAGCTTTATGAGTTGATTTGCGTGTGCTGTTTCAAATCTTCCACAAAGAAAAGATACCAATAGAAGGAAGTAGAGGTTTGATGCAGTGGTAGCCATGGCCACTAAAATCTCACAGAATTGGAGAATCGCTGAACAAAAAGGATTGGTGAGGTGTAATGGTGGCCAGCTGGCCATAATCTCAAAGTCTTCGAAGTCTTGCCCGAAAGTTGAGAGAAGTTGCCGACCTTTCAATTACTGATGGCCAGTGCATTAATATTGCACTAGCAAGAATCACGGTATGACCTTGATTTTTCTTATCAAAGTTTTGTCCCCCCCCCCCCCCAAAAAAAAGTCTTTTTCCAAATCAATTATCTATAGTGCAACACGTGCAATTTTGCATCACAAGGTTTTAAAAATCGGTCTCCATCTTCAAAAATTAGGATATTTTCTAAATAAAATTATAATATACTACTTCCGGTTTTTAATATAAGACCTTATTTGATTTTTATTTTAGTCATAAATATAAGATTCCAGTCCACTTTGTCTCTCATATTTATATATATTTGTTTCAAAATAATCCTTCTAACAATAGTAATTTTAGCCACTATACTTAATTAATAAAGATATTTTAGGAAAAACAACACATATTTAGGACAAATAACTAACTCAACTTACTTCATTAATCTCCTTAAATTAGTCAACTAGCTCTTATAATTAGGATCGGAAGTAGTATAAATTTTCCTTGAATATCAAGTCATATGCAAATAACTCTAGTTTTTACAGAACTTGACAAGAAACCCCTTAAACTTTGTGCTCCTTCCCTCTTTTTTTTAATAAATAACAATTATCATCTCCTCTTGTCTCTAAATATAAGTAATATTTGTGAGTTGTCTTAAATTTTTATAGTAAATATTTTATTTTGCCCCTATTAATTACTTATTATAATACTCAATATATTTATTATCTCATTTCTCAAACAATCACATCTCTTCATCACGCATTCTTTCTCTTTCATTATTCTCTTTATTATAATAATTATTCTCTTTTTTATACTCTCTCTCCTATCAATAAAGAGGAAAAAAACTTCTAATTGTTACATATTTATTGTTTTTAACTAATTTTAAACACCTTTTTGATCTAGGTATTTGAGTCCAAAGTTGCTTATAAAAAGGGATGGAAGGAGTGATTTATGCTGATAATTAATCTTTTTGCTATCAACTATTTAGTTTATTTCGCTAACATAATATGCTAAACTTTATTTTTATATTATTTATTGTAATACTCAATACATTCATTATGTCATTTTCCTAACAATCATACCTCTCCATCACACATTCGCTCTTTTTCATTATTCTCTTTATTTTAATAATTTTTTATTCTCTTTCTTATACTCTTTCTCCTATAAATAAAGATATTTTAGAAAAAGAACTTCCAATTTTCACATACTTATTGTCTTTAACCAATTTTAAATAATTTTTTGATCTATGTCTAAAGTTGCTTATAAAAAAAGATGGATGGTGTAATTTATGCTGATAATTAATCTTCTTGCTATCAGTTATTTAGTTTATTTCGCTAACATAATATGCTAAGCTTTATTTTTATTCAGATAAAAGCCTCGATTTAAATTATGTGTGAATAACTCCTCTAAGTTTTAAGTTGCAAATAAATTTCCTGTTATATTATGAGTTATTTTAACTGTGAAATAACATATAAACTAACAGAAACGAAGTTACTTCATCAATGTAAAAAAAAAATTATGGACTCACTGTAAAATTTTTAAGTTTAGAGACTACACATAATCTAAAATTTGTGGGTTGTTTTAACCCTTAAAAAAATAAAAGAGAAAGTGAAAAAATTTGCCGATACCAAAAAGGTTCAAGATGTTTGGTGCAATGGTAAATTGGTATTCAATTCTCACATCCATTATTAAAAAAAAAGGCTTATTATTGACAAAATTAGCGACAAAAAATTATTCCGTTGTAAATTTCTGACGGATTACTGACAAAAATTTTGTCACTAAATTTAACAACGAATTAATAATAGAATTTTTCTATCACTAATATTAGCGATATAGTTTTTGTTTATCACTAAATTCTATTGCTAATCTATTGAATTTGCCAGTAAATATTTAGTAGCGGAATTTTTTCCATCAAAAATTTCTATCACTAATTTTAATTATAACATTTTTAGTGATAAAAAAATTTTGTTGCTAATTTTGTCACTAAATTGCTTGTCACGGAAATTTTCTTTACTAATTCGGTCGCAATTCCATCACTACTTTGTCACTAATTTTAAATTTTATTATTTTAGATTATAATCTTACAGCAATTTATGTAATAACAAAATTAAGAATATAATGATTTAACTATATTTTTAATTATAAAATAAATTGATATATTTGTGGAGTTAGTGTTAATGAAGGTATCATCATCAATCATGTCATCATTAGATACATATTGAGAATAGAAAGACAATTTCTCAAAAAACTTGTTTATATTTCATTAAAATCAATTCTTCTTGATTATTACTAATAATTAAAAAATATAATAAGAATATTACTAACTTTCTTATACAAACTAATATAGGAAAAAATAATCTTATCATATGTACAATATATTAAAAGATGTAATATATAATAGAAATTCAAAACCAACCAAAAAATGAATTTATATAAACACCTCAATTTATGATTATAAATCAAACTAATATTGTAGTAAATTTTGAATTTTAATCATTCAACAATAAAATTTAATCATGATATAAATTGATTTTGGTATTGAATACAAAAATAATTGGTATACAAAGAATTTTAAGAAAATAAATTACATAGGATACATAAACAAGTAGGTGAATGTTGTTTATCATAATCTATTCAAATCATTTAATTTTTTATATAGAATAATTTATTATATTTTATTATTCTAGCTACTTTTTGAATAGCAAGATTTTTTTACTAATTATAAATGGTTTTCATCAAATATATAAAACACATATAGATAATATAATATAATGTAATATAACATATATATAACTAAATTATATATCTTATCAATGTTAATTTAAAAAATTTAAATATATATATGAAAAAAATATTTATGATTTAAAATTCAAAATTAGTGTCATTGGAAATTAAAATTACATTAAAAAGATTTTTTAACAAATAAAAAATTATAAAATAAATAGTAAAACAAATATTTAAAAAGTATTGTGTCATTAAAATAGTTATGATCAAATTTATCATATAGTTTATTTTTATTTTTTAATAATATATATGTATATATAGTTGTTTGTGTAAAAGAATATTACACACACATATAAAAAGATAATATAATTAATTAAGGATAAAACTTGTAAAAGTGTATTTAATGATAACTCCATACTGGATCTTATAAAAAGAAATGGACCAATTCAAAAATTTAAACCTTATTAAAAAAAAAACACCAATTCTCCATGCTATTTCCTATGTATTTTCAATTTTCACAATTAATTTTTTTTTCTTGATCTTGATATGTGCATTAAAGGAAGTAATAATACAAAAACAATTATAACAATTAAGAGAGTTGAAAATTTTAGATATAAAAATGAATCTGAATAATGTTATTTATCTAATTCTTTATTGCTATAAAACAATTGAAATTAATACAAATAATTGGAAAAATATTTGTAGAAGTTTTAATTGTATTTATTGAAATCAATTAAAGTATTTTTATTTAAATTGAAATATATTGATAAAATATATATATAGTGAAAATTTCTTAAAAAAAGAAAATAAGGGGAGATTTGAAAAAAAAGAGGAAATTTCAATTGGAACTGGAAGAAAGACAAAGATGAAGAAGCATAAGTTGAGCTAGAACTTATAATTAATCATTAGTCAATAATAGTTTTATCTAAAAATATACATGATTTATTTGCATTTTTGTTATTTAATATTGTAATAATAGTTTGACAAATATTAAATCATAATCGTTTAATTTGATTTCATTGGTCTTTGGTTAAAAAAATTTTGATTTCATTGTTCGATGGCGGAAAATTTGATCTCATTGTCAAGATGAGAACTAAATACGCAGTAGGGGCCCGGGGGGAAAACACAGATCCTCTCCATAGTCTTCACTGTTCAGGTCGGTTCCAAAGGGATCAAAGAATATGGAGAAAAGCTGTCATCTCCGTTACTTTGACGCGTTGCAAAGATAGCCCCAATTTTGAACATTGAATTGTCGTCCTAGCTTGAAGATTCATAGCACCAAATCAATTGTCATAAATACTACTTGGGGTCATTAATATAAAATCTCACTTAATTTTTATTTTGATTTTAAATATAAGACTTTAATTCATTTTATCTCTCATATTTATATTTTTTTTTCTAATATAATCCTTTTAATAATGATAGTTCTAACTAATGCATTTGATTAGTAAGGATATTTTAGAAAAGACAACACTTATTATTACAAATAACTAACTTAGTTTTTTTCTTAATCTTTTTAAATTAGTCAACTAGTTTTTATAAATAGGACTGGAAATAGTACCTCAGAGGATTTTTTGATTTCAATATCACCCTAAAAATTTCTAAGTATAACAATATTGTTTCATCTCATTAAAACATGAATATTGACCCTTAAAAAATTAACATTAACTATTACCATTCCTAACGATAAGTGGTAATACTGCTTTACTTTAACACTTTTGAAGTAACTTACCCACAAAAACTTCTGGGCTAACATTATTTTTAAGTGAAAACTTTTAAACTAGATTTACATGTTAACCCATAAATTAAAAAAATAAACTAACAAAGGCTCCAAATTCCAAAGGTTGTGATACATAGCTAGTCCCTTCTTAAACTGCTTGTTATACTACTTTGCTCTAAGATCACTAATAACTTATTTTTACATGCCAAGCGCATTAAATTGATTAAATCTTTTAAGCTTTTTAAAAAACTTTCTCAATGGGAATTAATAAATTCATTCTCATATTTCTCTCTTATCTTTTTCTCTTTTCAATAAAAATTAAATAAGAATAAATTTTAAAAATTATTAAATGCCATACTGATTATATTTATGATAAAAAAAAAAATTTCTTACAAAGAACTTATAACAAGAACCACTTCGGTGATATATGTGCTATCCTGGCCTATCATATAGCATCACTAATGACATTAGGTTTACAAAATTGAAAAGCTAACCCTAAATATAGTTGAGCATTCAATTCTATTTTCAAAATTTGTGCCATCAAAATGGCTAACTATTTAGTACTTTTGAATGACTGAATTAATATGAAACTGCCAGCTGCAAAATCTAAAATGGGGCCAAGGTTTTTCTCTTGTGACGTCATGTATTGTCACATGGAAAGCTAATACCCAAAACTAAGGGCTTGATTGTTTTTGTTATTTGTTTTCTTGTTCTCAAAACAATTTTATAAAATTGTTTTTTAGAACAAGTTTTGAAAACAAAAAATAAAAGAATTTGTTTGGATGATAATTTTAAAAAATCATGTTTGGTCAAAAAAGCATAGAAAACCACACTTAGTAGGTAATAGTTGTCGTTGGTAATAATAAGTCACTATAAGAAATTGCTGAAGTAGCAGCGGAACATTTCTAGCGGTTCAACAAAACCGCTAGAAATTCCAAATATTTCTAGCGGTTCCTATAAAAACCGCTGCAAAATACAGACGGTTTGACCATTACCCGCACATTTCTAGCGGTTACCCCCTAACCGCTAGAAAATTAGAGCTAGAAAATTTCCCGGGCTTTGGCGGGAACTTGGCGCCAAATTTGTAGCGTTTAATTTCTAGCGGTTCAGGCTAATAAACCGCTAGACACCGAAAAATTCTAGCGGTTGATGCATGAAGCGCTAGAAATTTTTTTCATTCCCCGAGGAGTTTAGAAATTTCTAGCGGTTCGGTCCTGAACCGCTAGCAATTTCTAGCGGTTATGGACCGAACCACTAGAAATTGTTAGCGGTTCAGGACCGAACCGCCAGAATTTCTAGCGGTTATGGACGAACCGCTAGAAATTGCTAGCGGTTCAGGACCGAACCGCCAGAATTTCTAGCGGTTCTTGGCCGAACCGCTAGAAATTGCTAGCGGTTTGGACCGAACCGCTAGCCAATTCCCGAGGCACATGTGACCGTTGGGAATTTCTAGCGGTTCGGCTCAAAACCGCTAGAAATTTCTAGCGGTTTTGTGCCTAACCGCTAGAAAGTCTCGGTCTATATATACCCCCCACACTCTCAGTTCTTCAATCGTTCTGGAAGCGAAGCTCTGCTGAATTTTCTTCACAAACATATTCGAGTTCTGATTCAGTTGCAGATCCTTATTTTCAGGTAAAAATAGTAATTTATTGATAAATAATTTTTATTTTATGTTTTATTTTATTTATTTTATTATGTTATAGCTTATAAATAATTTTTTTTTATTTCATTTATAAATAATTACTATTTGTTGTTATTAGGATGCCTCGTCGACACGGAAAAGACCCAGTTGATCCTGAGAGAGCTGGACCCAGTGAGGTTCATCATGATGCTGGTGAGCCATTCCCCAGCATTCATGACTACGATCTGAGCGAGGAGGATATCCTCAGTTTTATGGAGCAGGATGGTGTTGAGCGGACTGAGGAGGCTCATTTTATTGGGGATGAGCAACCCCATGCTGATGCTGCTGACGAGGAGGAGGAGGAGGAGGAGGAGCAGGATCAGGGGAATGAGTATCCCCAGGCTGCACAGCGTCCTGCTCCGAGACGTCAGGCTGGTTATGAGGTGGAATTTGTCAGTAAGTATTTATTTAACTTTTTAAAGTTTGATCAGTATTTAATTTATATAGAAATTATATTAATTTATTGATATATAATTTATTTCTTAATTAAATTTTACAGACACTGAGGGGAACAGGTCCTATCGGAGGCTGACAGCCAGAGAGCTGTCTATGATGACGGGCGGACGAGTGGTTGTGCCGCTCAATGAGTTGGGCCAACCGACGAAGAAAGGTGGCCAGTTGTACAACAAGTACGTGCGCCTCCTTGGTCAGCAGTGGACGCTGTTCCCCATCTACGTGCAGGACTGGAAGAAGATCACCTCAGACAAGAAGCAGCAAGGCTGGGAAATGATGAAGGTAATATAAAATTGTTATTTATAATTTTTTTAATTTAAATAAATGATTATATATTTTGTTTTCAAATATTTAATTGTTTGATTATAATTTTTTATTTATTTAATTTGTTTGTTATTTATAATATTTTTAAAAGTAGTTAAATGAATATATATTTTTATTTAAATTATTTAAAAGTAGTTAAATGAAAATAATTTGTTATTGATTTCATTAATTTATTACTTATAATAATTTTAAATTTAGTTGAGTAAAAATATTTTTCATTTAAATTACTTAATTGTTTAATTATTATTTGTTTTTGATTAATTTATATTTTATTTATAATATTGTTAAATTAGTTAAAACTAATTATTTGTTTTTGATTATTGAAATTGCTTAATTATTTGTTTATAATTTGTTATTTAGTTAATTTATTATTTTAATCATAGAGTAAATTTATTCTGGGGGAGGAGTTGAGGGCTGACACGATCAAGAGGCTTGGGATGGCATGGAAGAACAGGAGGGCCGACCTGTGGAGGGAGAAGAAAGGTGACGGGACGAGGCCCCTCCAGGAGATACTGGCAGATGTACCTGGTGGAGTCCCGGACCAAGACTGGTCCACTTACGTCTATTTTAGGATGACGGCTGACCAGATGGTATGATAATATTGTATTAATTATAATTTCTTTATTTTTTATCCGACTTGACTCATTTAATTTAATTTTTTTACATTTTGCTTCAGGCTCTTTCTAGGAGAAATGCTAGGAGCGTCAGGCATCAGACGATACGTCATAGGGCTGGATCCAGGAGCTTTGCGATCACTTATGACGAGATTGTGAGTACTTGAAATAAATTTATTAAATATGTAGATGTATTTAATTTGTAACTAATTATTTCTTTGATTTCATTTACAGAGGGAAAAGACGCAGCAGGAGCGGGGATACACGCCCACTTATGGCGAGATGTGGCCGATGGTGTATAGACCCCGAGACGGGCGTGCGTCGGATGAGGTTGAGGAGATAGCGGTAAGTAATAAATTAAATATTAATATAATATCACAGTGTAGATATCATTATATTATAATTAACTTCTTTATATTAATTTTGGTAGGCACGGATGACTCAGGTCGATTCCGAGTTGCGTGAGTCTCAGGGGTCTGCCTTGGATCCCACCGCCTCACTTTTAGCGGGTCGTGGCCGGCCGCAGCACCCTGGTCGAGTTAGCGGGCTTGGACTTGGACCTACACCGACTAGGTTGCCCCGCTCAAGTGGCGCTGGCCCTTCATATACTGCTGGGAGCTCTCATGCGAGTGCGAAGCGGCCGGGTTCCTCATCTTCAGAGGAATTGCGAGAGGAGCTCAGACAAGAGTTCGAGGCCAGGATCGTGGAGCGTGATCGTCAGTTCCAGGAGCGTGATCGTCAGCTCCAGACGCAGCTTGACCAGCTCTTGGCAGCTGCTACGGCTCTGCGTCATGTGGTGGTCAGTATAGCTCCAAACATCTCGGTTCCTGACATCCCCGACCTACACATGCCACCAGTCCCGCCCCTACCCCGCCATCCGCCAGTCCAGTCCCAGCAGGTTGAGCGGCCTGCCCACCGTCAGCCGGAGGATTCAGCAGAGGATGATCCGATGATGCTGCTTCTGCCCCCCACCCATGATTTGCTTTCATTGTATGGGATTTTATTAGAATCTTGATTTTACGGTTTTATATACTATTTAGATATTTATCTAAATTTTATATTTATTTGTTTCCTTTATTGATTTATTTCTATAATTTTATTTATGTCAAGTACTAATTAATATTGAAATATTTTTTTTTATTACAACATCAACATTACAATTTATTAAACACGTTAAACATGTTAATTAATCAAAATAATTCTATAATCATTTATTAATTTAATAAATATTATTTTCGTAATGTTATTAATTTATTGTGCGGTATTTCTATTTAATATTTAAAAATAATAGCGTTTGTAGCGGTTCAAAAACCGTTAGAAAATTCAACTGGATTTTAACCATATTTTGTAGCGGTTTATTGTGAACCGCTAGAAAATTTTATAATTTTCTAGCGGTTCACAGGAACCGCTAGAAAATTAGCAAATTTTACCTAATTTTCTAGCGGTTTTATAACCGCTAGAAAATTCAAAACCGATGGAGAGAAAATTCCCGTTAAACCGCTAGAAATTTCTATCGGTTTGTAACCGATATTTAGAATTTCTAGCGGTTAATAACCGCTGGAAATTGAAAATTTCCGTTTAAAACCGCTACAAATTTGTAGCGGTTTTGTAACCGCTACAAAAAAATGACCGTTCCTCCAGCCTCCTTTATAAGCTGAAGCACTTCAACTGAATTCCATTTTAACTTCTCTTTGAGCTCTGTGTCATATTTTCACGAAATTTGAGCATTATTAGTCATGGATAGGTCGTGGATCAACTTGCACCGGTCGACTCCGCAATACTTGGCTGGTCTAAACTATTTCTTGGATTTTGCTTTCGCCAATGCTGCCGTAAATGGTAAGATTCAGTGTCCCTGTCCTAAATGTAATTTCAAAAAGTGGCATCCCAAAGATATTGTTAGGGAACATTTAATCTTTAAGCCTTTTCCGCGAGAGTACGTATTTTGGCAACTACATGGGGAACGGCTAGATATGGGTGCTGAGTCAGTGCCAGTAGTTTCACGGATGGGAGTTCGAGTGGATGAGGCCGATGCCGTGAATGATGCTGTGCGTGATGCTTTTGGTGTTCACGAAAGCTCGAATCCCAACGAAGATGAAGTAGAGGGACCTCAACCGGAGTTTCTAAGAAACGAAACTGCTCGGGAATTTTTTGACCTCATGACCGAAGCTGACAAGCCTCTTTATTTGGGTGTACAAAGTATTCGAAGTTGTCATTCTTGGTGAGGCTGTATCACATCAAATGCTTGTGCGGTATGACTGACAAGGCGATGTCTATGTTGCTGGAATTACTGGGAGATGCTTTCCCCCAAGCTGAATTCCCTCCGTCTTTTTACGAAGCAAAAAAGATTATTAACAAGCTTGGCTTGAACTATAAGAAGATAGATACATGCCCAAACGACTGTATGCTATACTGGGGAGATGATGCCAACAAAGAGATTTGTACGAGATGCAAGACGTCACGCTATAAGTCGGTACGGAAGGGCAAGAAGCAAAAGAAGAAACGGCCAAAATTCTCAGGTACAAATTATTACAGCGTGTTACTTGTTCCGTCTCTAAAAATATTCGATATTTGAAATTCTTAAAACAATTGATTATGTCATCAATTTTCTTAAATTGAGTCAATATTTAGTACTTAAATATTCGGTATTTTAAATTTTTAATATATTATTTTCTTAGATACTTTCCTTTGAAACCACGGTTGCAAAGAATGTATATGTCATCAAAAATGGCTCAGCACATGAGGTGGCACGCGACTGAGGAAAACCTAGATGGTAGGTTAAGGCACCCACGAGACTCGGAGGCGTGGAAAGCGTTTGATGCGAAATTTCCAGACTTTGCCAATGATCCTAGAAATGTACGTCTTGCATTGGCAACCGATGGTTTTAATCCCTTCGGAAACATGAGCACAAGTTACAGTATCTGGCCGGTGGTGTTAATTCCATACAATCTACCACCTTGGATGTGCATGAAGCAGAGCTCCTTTTTGCTTTCCATGATCATTCCTGGCAAGAAAGCACCAGGAAATGATATTGACGTATACCTGCAACCGTTGATACACGAATTGCTCGACCTATGGACGAATGGTGTTGAGGCATATGACTCACATGACAAGCAACTATTCAATCTCCGTGCAGCCTTGATGTGGACAATAAGTGATTTTCCCGGTTTGGGAACTTTGTCTGGCTGGAATGTGCATACTGGGTTGGCCTGTCCTGAGTGCAATTTTGATTCTGTGCCATGTCGCCTTCCACACAGTCGCAAGTGGTGCTTCATAGGACATCGACGGTTCCTTGATTCCAAGCACAGACTTAGATTGCAACGGATTCGCTTCGATGGGAAACAGGAGAAGAGAGATCCTCCTGTTACTTTGTCTGGTATGGATATTTTGCGGCAGTTAGAAGATGTTCATATCGAGTTTGGTAAGAGTGTGGATCCCGAACGATTGGGACGACGATCTCGTGGGACATCTGATACGCAACCTATGCAATGGCGGAAGAGAAGCATATTTTTCACTCTTCCTTATTGGGAATCTAATTTGCTACGACACAGTTTGGATGTTATGCACATTGAAAAAAATGTGTGCGATAATGTGCTATATACGTTGCTCAATGAAGCTGGAAAGTCCAAAGACCATCTCGCAGCTAGAAAAGATTTACGGGCCTGGGGAATTCGTGAAGAGGCTTGGCCTGATGAAAACGACAAGTTTCAGCCAGCTAAATTCACCTTGACAAAGCAGAACAAGGATATCTTCCTCTCGACGTTGAAGAACATAAAAGTACCAGATGATATTCTAGCAACATCTCAAGGTGTATCGATCTGCAGGCTCGAAAGGTTACTGGGTTGAAAAGTCATGACTCTCATGTTCTTATGCAACAGTTACTTCCATTGGCCTTGAAAAACACACTTCCTTCTGATGTATCGGTGGTTTTGGTAGAATTATGTTCATTTTTCAAGAAGTTGTGTGCGAAGGTCTTGGTAGCGGAAGAGCTTGATCAGCTGCAAAATAAAATTATTCTTACACTTTGTCACTTGGAGATGATATTTCCTCCATCATTCTTTACTGTTATGGTTCACTTGACTGTCCACCTTGTTCGAGAAGCAAAGGTTGCTGGCCCAGTTCACTATCGATGGATGTACCCTATAGAGAGGTACTAGATTATCTTTTATTCCCGCCTCTTTAAATTTCACATTGTTCTTTCATTTACTCGTAATTATTAATGCAATTTTAACTTACAGGTACTTGGGAAAATTAAAATCATATGTTAGGAATAAGGCATGGCCTGAGGGGTCAATAGCAGAAGGTTATTCCGGAGATGAGGTCCTAACTTTCTGTTCGAGGTACTTTGATGACATGGAGACATCTTTTAACCGCCCGCGTCGCGTAGATGATTCTCCTCCCGGTCCTTCCACGTCAACTTTATTTCCTCCTGTTGGGAAACCAGTTGGAGGATATGAATTCTTCAGACTCACTCCTACAGAGAAACTCCAGGCACACAGACACGTTTTGATAAATTGCAGCCAAGTTGAACCCTTCATGCAGTAAGTATATATATCATATAAGCTCACTAGCTTTTACACTTTATATTTGTTTCTTACTGACTCTTCTAACAAATTACACTTTACTATAGTGAGTTTAGGAGTTATCTCAGGCGTCAGCTACGGGGCCGTGCGCGTTCTGCTGACATTGATAAAAGAGTCCACAAAGAGTTTCCCAGTTGGTTTACACGTCGAATACGTAATGACAACAGCCCATACACAGATGAATTCAGAGCTCTTTCTCTCGGTCCGTTAGACCATGCACGAAGGTTTACCGCGTACAATGTCAACGGCTTCAAGTTCTGTACGGTTGGACGTGATCAGGGATTGCTCACACAAAACTCTGGAGTTTGCGGGACATTCGGAACGAGATGTTATGCTAGCAGTAGTGATGGCGATATGCGCTTTGGAGGCGTCACTTACTATGGAAAGCTAATTGACATTATTGAGTTGACTTACCAGCTTTTCACCGTGACACTGTTCAAATGCTCCTGGGCAAATACGACAACTTCACGGGGACTCGCTACTGACCATTTGGGCATCACCTCAGTCAATTTCTCTAGACTTATTCATACGGGGGCATCTGAAGATGATGAGCCATATATCCTTGCTTCTGAGGCACACCAAATTTACTATGTCGAGGACGAGAAACATAAAGACTGGAATATGGTCGTTCACCTCAAGCCACGGGATCTTTACGATATGGGTGATGGTGACATTATTTACGACAGTGAACCCTTCCAACCCTCGAATTTTGAAGACTTCTTTCCTCAAGGAGATGATAATTTGCCACTTATCAGGTACACGTCTTTTCTTAAATTATTTAAATAATTAACTACTAATTACTAATTTTTTCCAAATACAACATAAATTTAACAAATTTTTTTAAAATGTGTCCTTTCAGGCCGGATGATGATGGAGAGTAGCAGCATCCAAAATAAATTATTTAACAAATTTTTCGTCCATAAATACATATGTATAAATTAAAATTCGTAAAATTTTTTTAAAAATAAAAAAATTTTCATTTGTAGCGGTTCATAACCGCTACAAATTTCTTTCACGAAATTGTAATTTGTAGCGGTTATTAACCGCTACAAATGTATTTTCACGAAATTGTAATTTGTAGTGGTTAATAACCGCTACAAATTACAATAATTTGTAGCGGTTATTAACCGCTACAAAATACATACCTGTAAATTAAAATTCGTTCAGATTTTAAAAATAAAAAATACTAAATTTCTAGCGGTTAATAACCGCTACATATATAACCGCTACTAAATACTAGCGCTTATATATACGCTAGAAAATGAATAACAGCTACAAAATGTTATAAAACGCTACAAAACACCGCTACAAATGTGTCGCTGATCTCTATAAATACCATATCTTCTCTACATTCATTTACTCCATCTCTTTTCCTTCCTCTCCTATTCTTCTTCATAATTCTCTCTTTTTTTCTTACTATCTCATATTGTGGTTTTTTTCTCTTTACTCTATGGTAAGTGAATTTTATTTTATAATTCATTGTATCTTTTATTTGTTTTTATTTAAAATTTACTAACATATTTATTTCTCCTTTCCTTTCAGATTTTTCTTCTCCACATTTGTCATGCCCTCCTCAACTGATTCAAATACTCATCAACCTAATACTATAGGTTCAATATTCCAAATATATCATCTTCAATTCAACTATCTTATTAAATATTCAATTAAATTATCTTATTAAATTAAATTCACTTCTTTTGACACATTCATAATTTAATTACATATTTTTTATTACAAAATTTGAATATATAAAATGTAACATATAACTAATTATACAAATTAACAAAAATTCTTCAAAATAATTTATTTAATGGTTTTAAAATTATAATATGAAAAACCATAAATTTTTTTTTCTGGCACGGTAAACATTTCTAGCGGTTCCGAACCGCTAGAAATATTTCGTCAAATTTAAATTTTGCGCCAAAATTTCTAGCGGTTCAAAACCGCTAGAAACGTTTTCCCGCCATTCCTGAAATTCAATTGGCGGGAAAATTTAATTTCCCAAACATTTCTAGCGGTTATATAACCGCTAGTAATTTTCGCGCGCTACTGAAATTATTTAATTCCCGGCAAAATGGATTTCGTTTAGCAGGTTTCTAGCGGTTAGAAAACCGCTAGGAATGTGTCTCTTCAGATATTTTCTAGCGGTTCGGAACCGCTAGAAATTTTCTATCGTTTTGACCATGATGTGTAGCGGTTGCGATAACCGCTAGAAATTTTTTCTTGCACCTGTTTTTCTAGCGGTTTCCTTAACCGCTACAAATTTTATTTGTTGCGGTTAAAACCGCTAGAAATGTAACACTCTAACCGCTAGAATTAACATATTTTTTTGTAGTGAGTGGTGGAAATAGGTGAGAAGAAAAGAAAATTTCTTAAAACTTTTCAAAACAAAAAATTAAAAACACAAAAAGAAAAACAGGAAAACATGTAAAAATTGTTTTGGTTTTTTTGTTTTTAAAAAACATGTTACTATTTTTTGCTTTTTAAAACAATCAACTAAAAACAATTTACCAAACAAGTGGGTTTTGTTTTTCTGTTTTTAAAAACAAAAAATTGTTTCCAAAACAAGAAAGCAAACAAGCCCTAAATTTTCGAATATTCAATTCTCATGCCGCTTCAAAATTCTTAGCACCAAAGTAATTAGAAAAATGAGGGATAAATCCCTTATTAGAAAATTAATTGGCAAATAATGCCTGACCGGTTGCACAAAGGGATATAAGTTCCATGAAGTTGAGTTGCACATAGAAAAGATAATTTACACAAAATATTATTTGAACACAAGGGACTAATTTACAAATAAGGAATATAACTTGCCCACAAGGGAAGATGTATTGCATAAGGGAGAAATCCAATTTGGCAAAGAGAAGATGTGATACAAAAGAATAGGATCACATGCAAAAAGGAAAATAGGTTGCACACAAGAGAAGTTCAGTTACACACAAGAAAAGCTAAGTTATACAAAATCTTCAGCGACCTTTTGCCAATTAACTTCTTAATTAGGACCCGTTTGTTACGCTGAAAATCATGGGAAGAAAAAGGAAAATTCTGGCTTTTCATCAGTGATATGCGTTTGGTAGCACAATTTTCCTGCAAGAAATTTTCCAGCGGCGGGAAATTTTCCCTTATACATGGGAGGATGCCTTCCCCCCATTTTTTGTGGGAACGAATTTTCCATCATAGGCGAGAAAATGCACAAGACTGAATGGTACTTCAAATTTGAATAAAACGCTCAACACCTCATTGATGAAATCATCACGTGGAGTTGTTTGAATACCCAACACAACATCAAATCTCCATCTTAATTTGCCATATGTTTGAGTTGCTCAACCAACACACACGGATTAACCAACAAACATCAACATTTATTTAATAAGCTTTTTTTTTTTTTTAAATGACAAAGTAAACACAGACAAAACTAACTACTATTAGGTTCCTGGCACGCCGGCGACCACAGCCACTATCCTCCTTAACTATGTAGCCCAGCTGGCTTGGAAGCTCACTTAAGAAAGACAGATCTGTTACCAGGGTACTCGCAAACTTGGCAAGGGCGTCAGCAGCAATTTGCTTCTCCCTGTCACACACATGCAAGTCGACTACCCAATCCCGTTCAAGCGTCATTTGGACTTCATGCACTACGCCAGACTCCGGATGTTCCTTCCCAACACCCTTGATCACAGCGTTCACCGCCACAGCACAATCTCCTTCAATTTCCAGGTTTCTGAATCCTCGATCCCAAGCAACCTTCAATGCCCACAGGATGCTCCAAATCTCCGTTGATAAACTCGATCCAGAAGGCATTCGATGCAGGAAACCGCATAATACCACGCCCTCCTGGTTCCTCGCAAGCCCACTGCATCCACGTAGACTCTTTCTCACATCAAACGAACCATCCACATTGAATTTTACCTTCCCTTCGCCCGGTGGCTCCCAGCAAGGCATAACACCTGTGTTTGAGGCATGAAGAGCTGGCGTACTCCAAGCAAGACATGCTCGAGATCGTGCCAGTACATGAATAAAAAATGCTTTCATATGAACTAGATATGATTTTTCAAATCTAATTCAAAATCTGATGAGAAAAAATGTTTGTAACCCTTGCTCACTTTTTCTGGTATAACTTGAAAATTACAAGGTTTTTTGAATGGGTCTTGTTACATTAAAAACTAAACTTAGAGAGCTGTACAATAATAAGTCATTTGCCTAATTTGAGTTTAAATTTGTTAGAGTAAAAGCCCAGCCCACTGAAGACAAATCTCAGCCCAACACTTTATCTTTTTAGTCTCAGTTCTGCACTTGCTATACACGTGACACACTCACACATTTGCCGATATAAACGGCACTGTAGCTCTTTTTGAAAGGTGAAAAAGATGATTATCCATTTTTTCTTATCGTAGCTTGGGTCTTTGTTTTCCATTATGGTACCAGAGCTTCACGCTTCCCCATTTGTTGCAGGTCTTGATTTTCGAAAATGGCTTCCTCCACGCCATCTTCCACCTCGTCAACTTCGGCCACTTCTTCCATCTCTACTACCAGTTCTGCCTCTACTTTTGTTCCGCCTCATTTATCCCCCATCTCATCTTCTCCATCTCATTTTATTTCCATCAAACTCACAAATGATAACTATAGTATTTGGAAAGCCCAGATGGTTCCATATCTCCATGGCCAACAACTTTATTCTCATCTTGATAGCACCTCTCATCCTCCTCCTATGCTTCTTGACAATGGTGTTACCAATCCTGCATATATCTCATGGTTTCAAAAAGATCAATATATTCTCTTTGTTTTAATCTCTTCTCTATCTGAACCTTTAATGGGTCAATTCATCAAGAACAAGACAGCGCAGTCCATGTGGGAGGCTCTTGAAAGATCCTTTGCTCAAAAATCACAGGCTCGATTTCTTCATCTCCATAGTCAACTTACCCAGCTCAAAAAGGGGTCTGAATCTGTCTCTGAATATTACAAACGTGCCACACTACTTGCTGAATCACTAAGTATTGCAGGACGTCTAGTAGATGATCTTGATTTCATTTTGTATTTGCTGAATGGTTTGGGCTCAGATTTTGAATCCATTGTTGCTTCTCTGACCATGAAAACTAATGAACTTTCTCCTGAAGAAGTTTTAAGCTATCTTCTCATTCATGAAGCAAGGCTCAATACTTTATTTGCCCCCTCAGTTATAGACATCTCTGCAAATGCTGTTACCAGGCAACCTTTTTTTTCGCACTAGAGGACGTGGTGGTCGCTTTAACTCACGTAGGCGAGGACGCTTTGGATGCGATAGAGGGAGACTTTCTACTTTTTCTTTTCCTGGACCACACAACTCCTTTTCAGGCCCACACAACTTTTCAACCTCTTCTAGCACATATTGTTCTCTCTGCACTCGTTCTGGCCATGCTATTCAGAACTGCCCCCACCGCTATGATCATGCCTACCAAGCACCTCCGCCACCCTCCTTGGCAGCAACCCACAATACCTCTCTCTACAGCATACCAGACAACAACTGGTATTTTGATACTGGGGCCACCCATCACATGACCTCCAATTTGGCTAATCTTAATCTGGGTTCAAAACCTTACAGAGGCCTCGACCAAGTTAGTATGAGTGATGACTCAACCACTCCTATTGCTAACACTGGAGCTGGATTGCTTCCTCTTCCTTCTCCCTCTCCTAACATCCATGGCATTTACCTTCTCTCTGACCTCTTACATATCCCATCAATTTCCAAAAACTTAATTTCAGTTTCTAAATTTTGTTTAGATAATTACGTTTACTTTGAGTTTTACTCTTCTCATTTTGTTTTGAAGGACCTCATCACCAAGCAAACTCTTCTTCAAGGACCAACTAAGCATCTTCTTTATCCATCAAGTCCTCAGGCGTGTCTTGGAATCAAAACATCACCAGACCAGTGGCATGCTCACCTTGGGCACCCAGCACGAAGATTAGTTCAGTATGTTATAACTAAATACTCCCTTCCCACACTTAGTTCTTCTATTTCTTCTTCTTGCCCGGCTTGTAGAACCTCCAAGAGTCATGTTTTACCACACTCTCCCTCTACCCACCGATCTCCTTTTCCTCTTTTTCTTGTTTTTAGTGATGTTTGGGGTCCAGTCCCTATTTTATCTTGTTCTGGTTATCGATATTATGTATCGTTTGTTGATGATTTCACTCGATTTACATGGTTTTACCCTCTTCGTGCAAAGTCTGATGTCTCTAAAGCCTTTGTTTTATTTCAAAAACATGTGTTGAAAACTTATTTAATGCTAAAATAAAATTTCTGCAGTCTGATAATGGAGGTGAATACCAAGCATTAAGTCATATTCTAAAATCTCAAGGCATTGGTCATCGCCTGACCTGTCCATATTCTCATGCTCAAAATGGGACTGTAGAACGAAAACACAGACACATTGTTGAAACAGGATTAGCACTTCTTCATCATGCTTCTTTACCTCCAACATTTTGGACTCATGCTTTCGCCACTACTGTTTATCTCATCAACCGTCTTCCTTCTGTCTCTCTCAACTACAAAGTCTCCATATCAACTCCTTTTTCATTATAATCCTGATTATAATTTCTTAAAAGTTGTTGGTTGTGCATGCTAGCCTAATCTTCGTCCCTATGCTCCAAATAAATTAGAGCCAAGGTCTACTCTCTGCATTTTTATTGGATATGCAACTGATCATCATGGTTATCTTTGTTTTGATCCCAAGACACGACGCATATACATCTCTCGTGATGTAATTTTTGATGAAAACAAATTTCCTGCAGCTTAATCCACTACTATTGCCTTACCCACGTCCTACTCTCCCACTTTCGCCTTTTTGCCCAACATTTATATCTCACAGCCTAACCCCAACCCCGTTCAATTTTCTCATAATAATAACAATAATAATAATACTCCTCAGTCCTCATCTCTTAACCTGCCCGACCCTCATACTTCTCTCCATTCACCCATGTCTTCTGCCTCTTCTTCGCCTGACAGCTCTCTTGCCTCTCTCTCTCCTCCTTCATCTCCTTCTCCACCACCTCGTATGCTTACCAGGACACAAACTCACAGCCTACACCCCAAACAGTTCACGGATGGTACGATTCCCTGGCCACCACCCAAATCTCACCACACAACTCTTCTCCCGATTTGCCACACCAATCTCTCCACTCCTGATGTCCCCACTACAGTCACTTCTGCTCTTCGTATACCCGAATGGCGTTTTGCCATGGAAAGTGAGCTCAAGCCCTTCTCTCCACTCAAACTTGGTCTCTTGTTCCTCCACCACCACACAAATATAGTCGGTTGCAAATGGGTCTTTCACAACAAATTTCGCTCTGATGGGTCTCTTGAAAAGCACAAAGCTCGTCTTGTAGCCAAAGGATTCCACCAATCACCTGGAATTGATTACACTATACTTTCTCCCCAGTTATTAAGCCTGTGACAATTAGACTCTTGCTATCTTTGGCAGTCTCAAAGGGATGGACAATGAGGCAAAGATGTGCAAAATGCTTTCCTTCATGGCATGCTAACTGAAGAAGTCTACATGAGTCAACCACCCGGATTCAAGCACCCTCTATTTCCCAATCATGTGTGCAAGCTTAACAAATCTATTTATGGTCTCAAACAAGCTCCTCGCGTGTGGTTCTCCAAATTAAGCACTTGCCTCACTCAACTTGGGTTTGTTCCCTCTAAATCTGATACTTCTTTATTTTCTAGGATTTCCGTGTCATCCGCTCTTTATATTTTGGTATATGTTGATGACATACTACTCATTGGGTCTGATTCTACTGAGATATCTAATTTAATTGCTACTTTGAGTCATCAATTTCCTATCAAAGATCTTGGATCTTTGAGCTTCTTTCTTGGAATTGAGGCACAAACCACTCGTGAAGGGCTATTCTTATCCCAGAGGAAATACATTGTTGATTTGTTAAGTAAAACAAAGATGTTAAATTGTAAACCTGTTCAAACACCTATGGCTGCCTCAACTAAACTTTCTGCTGTTGATGGCTCTTCTTTTCCTGATATCACTTTGTTTAGGAGTACTGTTGGTAGTCTTCAATACTTGTCATTCACAAGACCAGACTTGTCTTTTGCTGTCAATAAAGTCTGCCAGTTCTTACATGGTCCTAAAGATAGTCATTGGAAAGCTGTGAAGAGAATATTGAGATATTTACGCCATACTTTGGACTTTGGCATTCTCATTAGAAAATCAAATTCTCCCTCTTTAATTGCCTTTGCTGATGCTGATTGGGCTGGTTGTCCAGATGACAGACGCTCAACCGGTGGTTTTTGCATCTTCTTTGGTTCAAATCTTGTGTCTTGGAGCTCCAAGAAGCAGCAAACTGTGGCTAGATCTTCCACTGAAGCGGAATATAGGTCCTTGGCTTTAGCTACTTGTGATTTGATTTGGATTCAAACTTTACTCAAAGAATTGGGTATCCCTCTATACACATGTCCAACTCTATGCTGTGACAACATTGGAGCCACTTATTTAGCAGCAAATCCAGTTATGCATGCAAGAACAAAACATATTGAATTGGATATTACCATTTTGTTAGAGAAAGAGTAGCTGCCAAAAACTTGCACATCACCTTTCTCTCATCAAAAGATCAATTATCTGATATTTTTACCAAACCTTTGGATGGCTTTCGTTTTGAGTCTCTCAGATCAAGCCTCACTGTTCACTCACTCCCGTTTAGCTTGAGGGAGGCTGTTAGAGTAAAAGCCCAGCCCACTGAAGACAAATCTCAGCCCAACACTTTATCTTTCTAGTCTCAGTTCTGCACTTGCTATACACGTGACACACTCACACATTTGCCGATATAAACGGCACTGTAGCTCTTTTTGAAAGGTGAAAAAGATGATTATCCATTTTGTCTTATCGTAGCTTGGGTCTCTGTTTTCCATTAAAATGAGAAATTATATCTTTTCAAAAGTTGCTTTGTTCAGAGTCTAAAAAAACAGAGTGTAGCAGAGTGTTTAAGTAGCACATAATGAAATTCAAATTTGTTGATATAAATTCTAACTTACATTAATAAACCATAATTAAAATTTAAACTGCTAAAAAGAAATAAGTATATTCAAATTTGATGTGTAAAAGAAAAAAAGTTGAATTTGTTGCATCAAATTCAAATGTTCCTGAGTATATTCAATTTTTTTGCCGGCAGAGTACATTCAAATTTGGTGTAAGAAAATTTTGATTTCCTAAATCAAATTTGATTTGCTTGCTATTTTTCTTATCATATTAAAGCTTAAATTTCATCAGATATGACTTTATCAGTCGAAATATAATTAGGTAAATGACTTATCATTGAATAAACTATTTAAATCTAGTTCTAATGAAATAAAATCCATTAAAAAATTCTTCATATTTGTAAGGCTATGATCAAAATTGTGAACAAAAGTAATAATGTTTTAGCTTTGACCTTTGATTACTGTTGTTATAATATCTCACAAACTGTAAATATTTTTAAAAGTGAAACGTATTTGATATAAATATAGACACAATAAGCTTTTTAATCACATCTATCTAAATAATAGAATTCTACAACATCACTGTTTTATCAAAACGTTTCTGACTTTTGCTCAGTGTCTTGAAAATAAATTTCAAATACAAGGATTTATTTGTTTTTGGAAAACTACGCTTGCTAGCTGGATCAAACCCAGATATAAAGTGTCACAAGGCGCATCTAGGCACCATCAGGCCAAGAGGCCTTTTGACAAATACAAAGTTTTTAAACGAGTCTTATTATATTAGAAATTAAACTTAGAGAGCTTTTCAATGATAAATTATTTGACTTATTTAAATTTAAATTAACAAACGTATGTCCTCTAAAAATTCAAATTTTAATTCACGTTTCCAATGCTTACCAAAAATGTCATCACTCAAAAATTTTTCATTCCATTCATTTATATTTCAACGAAGTTTTTCTATCAAATGGGCCGGAGGGATTTATCCTGATCAATTTTCCCAATTTGTAATTATCACCTCAAATAAATGAGCGTACGTACTAAAAAGCTACTCCTATAATTTCAAATGTGTGGGGTCCAAATGCGTGGATATATATGGATTGGACATGTAAAATTACACAGTAGAAACAGAGCTAAGATGGATAAGTACATACAAACTTGAATGTGGAGCACAGTTACATGTGGACTAATGATACATACCAAAAAAGCTCCATAACTTTGAAGATTATCAAGGAAGTGGGATTGGAGATGGAGGGATTGGAATATGTTTCAAGCCTTCCAACATCAGTATCACATTCTTCATGGAAGGACGTAGAGACAAGTCCTCTTGAACACACCATAACGCCACCTTCACCATTCTCTCCAGTGTCATCCATTCTACATCTTCATCCACTACAAGTTTCTTCAACTCCCCTTTCACAAAACAATTATACACCCAACTTGAGAGCATTATTTCCTCCTCTGAAGGAACATTCACATCTATATTCCTTCTGCAACATATGATCTCTAACAGCACCACGCCATAGCTGTAAATGTCAACTTTTATAGATGTCGATGCATCTTTTTGCCGTTCAGGTGCCACATAGCTACTGGTTAATTCATTGATACTTCTGGTTCTTGAATGTTCTGGCATTGATGATAGCCTTGCAAGTCCAAAATCAGATATTTTTGCCGTCCACATTTCATCCAAGAGGATGTTTTGAGGCTTGATATTGCAATGGACAATACAAACTTCACATTCTTCATGCAGATATAGGATTCCTCTTGCTATATCCAATGCGATTTTGACTCTTTGTTTCCAAGATAGATGCATCTCAACCTTGAACAGAAAATCTGCCAGAGATCTATTGCTCATGTATTCATAAACAAGAAACTTTCTTGAACCATCAATACAGTAACCAATGAGTTGAACCAGATTTCTGTGATGAGTTCTAGCGATTGCAGTGATTTCAGCTTGAAATTCTCTTTCTCCTCCATCAATGACAATGTCTAGTTTCTTCACTGCAATCCTTCTGTTGCTTTCTCCAATTGTCCCTTTGTAAACCACCCCAAAAGATCCTCTACCAATGTCTTCTGTGAAATTTCCCGTTGCATTCACCAATTCATCAAAGGCAAAAGTTCGCAAACCACAATCCTCAGCGAACCCCAAATTTTCGCTACTGGTGGAGAGGTTTGTGTATGAATAGACTTTGCGCATGTAAATGAAGAAACTAGATATTGCAAAGACCAAGCAGAGAAATGAAATCGAACCTAGAGTAATGATCAGAGTAAAAATCAGATTTTTCTTGTCATCAACAAGAACCTCTGGCTTCTTTACATTTAGGGGAATCTCATTTGTTGAAGGCAACTTGAAGAGGGCTCTGGTTGATACATTATTATTAATTCTGCCAAATCTAAGCGGAAGCCTAAACATTTTGCAGATTCCATCATCATGTAACGCTGCCCCACAATTACAGTCTTCATTGCAAGACTTCCCACAAGCTTCTATTTTCATGGGCATGGCCAAATAAGGAATAAGACCCCATTGCATATGTTGGAATGGCTTACTAACATTGTATACCATCTTTGGATCTTTACTAGTTTTACAGTCATACTGGCTGGTTGGTTCACAGTCCAAAAACATGCTTTCATTCACATTATTGACGGGTGTGAATCCAGGATAACAATGACAAACAACTTTGCCAGAGATGGAGGAACAATAACTGTTGAAGCCACAAAAACTTTTGACATCACATTGATCAAGAAGATTACGCCACACAATAGAGACAGTTGATTTGGCATTCCTCTCAAATCTGTGCACATAAAATCTAAATATCCCATCCACATCAAGTGTTGCACGGTAGACTAGGCTTGTGTTATACCCAGTAATGTTACTATGCCCCAAAACCCTTAAAGTAGTGTTGCTTCTATCAACCAAGCAAAGAAAGCCTGTAAGATTAAGAGAAAGCGAGACATACCCAGAAGTCATGGAGGCATAGTAAGCATCATCTCTCCTTCGATTGTTTACAGGGTAGGCCACAAGATTCCCATCATCCTGCATGATGAGAATGAAGTTTCCACTCGTGTGGTCGGATTTGGACAAAGAAGAGACCAGATTTTGTTGAGGAGATAAAGTTTGACCTCCTAATATGGTGTCGGTGGGGAGATCGAAGCTTTGCCAGATAACACTTTGATTCTCATCATAAATCACGAAATTGCCCGAATCAAGCATAGACGCTGAATGTGCAGGCACTGCAAATGACGCATTAGTAATGGATGTTCTTATCCCAGTCTCGTTAAGCAGAAGGCCGTCTTTAGTTAACTCGATCACAGAATCTGATGATAATGGTGGACTGTTGCGATAAGCAGTCCATACAGTTATATTCTCAGGTTCGTGGCTCAGCCATATTCCAACAACAAAGGCTTTACCTTGAGGATAAAAGCCGAAGGCGAAATGACCAGAGGGTGACAGCCATGAAGTAGAATTTGATTCTGGGGAGAGCCAAGAACCCAAACCAATGATGGTTGGATCATTGATTTCAGCTATAACTTGGTTTGCAGAAAGCACTGCGAAGACCAAGAACAGAGTTATGGAAGCCGCCATGTGGGTTTTGGGGAAGGAAGGGAAAACAGATGGATCAGAACTCAGAAGAAACGAATGAAATTAATTTGCTTTCAGCTGCAAGGTGAAAGAGGGACACCGGCGTAATTATGCAAACGAGTGACGACTTTGACTTGCTTCATGCATTGACCTGAGAATTTATCGTAATAACGCGGAGAAAAGTCAGAAAAGTCATGGAATTAGAAAAAGAAGAAGAAAAAAATGGATTTAACCAAAAAAAAAAAGTGTGGAAAATGATAGAAACCGAGTGAAGACTTGACTTGCTTGCTGCGTGTTGTGTGTTCTTCTACACCAATAGGAACACAAGAATCTGGAAGCAATACGACTAAAGTAAATTTCAGCGAAGCAACGACGGGTAGAAGAAACAAACTGACAAATTTGCTAATAAATGATGGACAAATTTGCAAAGTTAATGAGGAGAGATAAAAAAAGGATGCTTTAAATTAATGGATTTATGGAAATATGAATAATTATAAAAATATAAAATAATTTCTCTAAATTAAATAAAGTAAGTAAAATTGTCTCATAAATAAGAGCAGAGGGAGTACTTGATAAAAAAATGCCCTATAATTTTAAATGAAGGGAGTAATACTTTTTTTGGGGATCTATTTGAAGTTGAGGCACAGAGACTTAAGGGATAGAATTTTCTCTTGGGGATTGGGTGTAACAGAAATAAGTTACTTCCTTATAACATGGTGAATCAAGATTTTTAAAGAAGATGTACTCATATTTAGTGTCTAATAATTTGAATAGGGTACTTATGTATAGGGAAAAAAAACAAAAGAATTTTTTCTATTTCCCTTTTCATCTCCCCTCCACCTTCACTCCTCATCTTAACAATTGCATCAAATTTGAGCCACTAAAATTTAGTTACTATTATAAATAAAGAGGAAATAGAGAAGAATCATACAAAAGAAGAAGGCATCAACAAGAGAGAGTATTTCTTATTTCATTCAAGAGTGCTCAATACATTAATTATATATGGCCTTCTATTTATAGGCACAGTTTTACATCTTCGATAGAATCTACAAATTACATAATCATAGGAGATAATTGTGGGATATAGAGATAATGGAAGATATTGGAAATTATAGGAGATATAGGAGGTAATGGGAGATATATGAACATCTACAAAGATATTATTATATTCATAACATTTCCTCTTGGATATCCGATATATATGAATGTGCCTCATTAAAAAAACTTCTGGCTAATTCTCTATTTTATCATAATTTTTGAGCCTAAATGAGCCGGTCCGACGGGCTCAATCTGTTTTTCCGGCTCTATTTAAAATTGTATGGTTTCTAGCCATTTAATAAAATAACAAAAAAATCAAAGATATATGACTTCTGGCTATAAGATAGAAAACCAAGTTATATGATTGCGAGCTATTTAATAAGATATAGAAAAATTATACATATGTGGCTTCTAGCCATAAAATAGAAAATCCAACTTACATGATTTCTAGCCATTTAATAAAATAAAAAAATCAAATATATATGGCTTCTAGCCATAAGATGAAAAACCATACTTAAATGATTTTTAGTTATTTAGTAAGATAAAATATTGAATATATATGGCTTCAAGCTATTTAATAAAATAGAGAATTAAATATATATATATATATGGCTTCTGGCCATAAGATAAAAAGTCAAAATTGTATGGCTTCTGGCCATAATATAGAAAATCAAAATCATATGGCTTCAAGCCATTTAATTTGAAAAGAATAAAAAATCAGAGTTATATGGCTTTTGGCCATTTAATCTCAATGAGATAAAAAATTAGAATTATATGGCTTATGGCCATTTAATTTTAGATGGTAACTCTTTAAGGATATTGTTAATATCTATTGGAACTTAGGATTCTATTGAAATATTGACGTCAAGTCAATAAGAAATGAAGGGAGAAAAATCATCTCATCACAATTAGTTTGAAAGGTATAATATCTATATCAAAATTAAATTATAACGGTAAAATGTAAAGCAAAATCTCCAATCTTAGTCATAGAATCCGATGTATAGAACAACGATAAGAGGTCTTTTTAATTCCATATAATGACTCAAATTATCCTAGAAGATCGACTACAGATACGAATACTTTAGGAGGAAAAAAAATCATAGAAGTGTTACTTTAAAGTTATGCCAAGGATCAAAAGTATATCATACGTATCTTGATTAGAGTTTCGTGTTGATAACGTGTTATAAATAAAGAAGAAATAGAGAAGAATCATACAGAGAAAGAGAGCATCAACAAGAGAGAGTTTCTCATTTCATTCAAGAGTGCTCAATTCATTATATATGACCTTCTATTTATAGACACAGCTTTACATCTTTGATATAATCCACAAATTACATAATAATAGGAGATAATTGTGGGATATAGAGATAATAGGAGGTATTGGAGATTATAAGAGATACTGGGAGATATATAGACATCCACAAAGACATTATTATATTCATAACAGTTACTTTATAAAATTATTATTAAAATTAAATAATAAATAACAAAATATAAATAAATCATGTTTGTTTCTAGAAAACTCATTTTATTTATTTGTAGTTGTGATTACTCTCTATCCTTATACACATTATTTTTAGTTGTGATTACTCTCCATCCCTATACGCATCTATAAAATAATCTGTTGTAGTAGAGTCGGAAAAACGGGCCGGCCCTTTTAGGCCCTGAAATTATGAGGGCTGGGCTTGATATTTTTCTCTTAAAATGAGAAATAAGCCCTGAAGGGCCGAGGGCTTAAAAGGGCCGACCCTGGAGGGCCGCGGGTCGGCCCTTTTAAGCCCTTTTATATATTTTTTATTTTTTAAATTTTTTATATAATATTAATGTTATTAATTTTTTATATTGTTAATAATATTTCAAATATTTAGTTATTATTATCATTTTAAAATTAAATTTAGTTTTAGACAATAATTTATCCAATTAAATTTTTAAAAAATGGGTTAATTTGGATTTTAATAATAATTTGATTTATATTATATGCGTTGATATTTTTAAACTATATATATATATATTTGATACTAGAATATTTTTATACTTATATAACTTGTGATTCTATAATTTGAATTAGAAATTCATGAGTTTCAACAACAATGTTTCTCACATTAAAGTAAAATAATAGTTAGATTGTAAAATTTAAAAATAAAATTCTTATAAAGAAGAAAAACTTGATATTTTTGTTACGAAAGAAAAGCATACTTATGAAGAAAAATAATTAATTATAGTGATGATGAAGTTTTGAAAGATTAATGATAGTGTTTATTTATTGCACAATTGCATTATAGATAAAACTTTTAGATGTTGTTATCTTGTTAATGAATGTTTTAGATATTCTTAGATGTTGATGAATATTTATTTATGATAATATTTTATATTTGTGACTTAATTTTATATTTTTATAAAAAAATATGATAAATATAAAAAATAGTATTTTTTTCTTAAACGGACCAAAAGCCCGCGGGCCGGCCCTGATCCTGTAGCTTAAGGGCCGGGCCTAGCAAATTAGGGTATTTTTAAAATTTCAGCCCTGGAGGGCCGGCCCTGATTCCCAGCTCTAGCTGTAAGGACCATCGTATTAATTAATTCAATAACCATAGGCGTAAAAGAATATATACGATGCTTAACTTACCAGAAGGTTTCCTATGTTTGGTAGATTCACTCTCGTACGATTAGCATTATGTGATGGAGAATGTCAGCATTTAACTAGCCAGCAATTGGATGTCGATCATTCTCTATTATTGCTTTATTAGTTGATTTTTTGACTCAAGTCAATAATTAAAATATCATCAATAGAATCGATATAAATATTAATATCAATATTGGATATAGAATTTATTTTTGGGAAAATGACAAAAAATATTTGTTAAAGACAAATAGGTGATACTGACTATTCTTGTAATAAGTTTGGCATATCAAAATTTGTCTAAATCACCTATTTATCATTTTAAAATTTAACAGGTATTTTTTTTATTTTTAATTATATTTTTAAAATAGTATAAAGTATAATTTATTTTTCAGCATTCGGTACAATATATGACCTTCAAAATCGACCTAACTAATTTGACAAGCAATTAGTAGTTGCAATGTTTTGAGGAGAGAGCTGATAAAAAACAGCAAGTTTTGAAGGGACAAAGTGACCAAGGACCACAAACCTTTAGGGCCCATTTGGTTTGGCGGTAGGGAAAAAAACAAAACCTTATTTTTAATTGAATTTAATATTAAGTTAAATTAGGTAATTTGATTTATGTTTAAATTGACTTTATCAAAGTAGTTATTTGTATTATTATTGAAAAATAAGTTTAGTTATAAAATAATTAAAAAGGACTAATAAACTTCTACTTCCGGTTCTTAACATAAAAGCTAATTATAAATTCAATTTAATTCTAGATATAATATTTCAATCTACTTTATTTTTCATATTTATTTATTTTATCCTAGTAATCTTTATAATGATTGGACATGTTAAATGGTTCCCATCAATGGGTAGCATAGTATAGATGATTAATAAGGATATTTTAGAAAAGATAACACTAATTTATTACAAATAAATAGCTTGACTAATTTTCTTAATACTAGCAAATTAGTTATTTAGCTCTTATATTAAATATTGGAAACATCATGTAATTATTATGTCTTCAATACTTCTCACCAACTATGACATTAGTGATGAAATTTTTTTCGTCACAAATTCATCACAAATTCTATTACTAAAATTAGCAACAAAATTTGGAGACAAAAAATGTTCATTGTTAATTTTAGCAACATAACCATATTAGTGACAGATTACTGATAGAAAATAAAGTTCAGTTGCTAACTCCATTGTTAAAGGATTAGTGATGAAAACTGATCCATTACTAACTCCCATAATAAAATATTTTGTGATGGAATTAGTGATGAAATTTCGTCACTAAAAATTTTCATTGTTATTCTATCACTAATTCTTAACAAAAAAAATTACAATATAAATATATAACAGTTATTTTTTAATATTTATTATTAAAATAAAAATATAATATATGATAATTTTTAATAATATATTATATATAAATAGAAAAATGTAAATATTATAAATAAAAATAAAAAGTACATAATAGACTCATTATTTTATTAAATATTTGAATAAAATTATTAATTATTAGTAATTTTTTATTAAATACAAAAATTAAATTGAAATAAATAATAATATATTAAATTATATATAATATTTATTATATATATTTGTATTTATCATTAAAATTTATGTATATTTATTTTTGTATAAAAATTTTACAGGTGTTTCTTAGTTTAACTGGCAAAGGATTCAGCACATGCGTAGAAAGTTCCATGTTTGAACCACAACTCCTTCATAGAATTGCCTCACAAAAACGTGACGATGACATAGACAAAGCAATGACGTGACAGCTTACAATAATAGACATATGGTGATGATGTGGCAATATGTGAGAGAGAGGAGGTAGTGAGGTGGTGGTCATCAGCATGACATATAGTGGTAATAAGCGATTGCCATGTGGTATTTTAAATTTGCAAAATAAAAAAATTTAGCAACAAATGAAAATTTTGTCATAAATCTGTCACTATTTTGTGTCATAATTTCTAACGGATACCCTCATTAATTAGCAACAAATTAGTGAAGGAAAAATTTTTGTCACTAATTTGTTGTTTTTTGTAGTGCAACTTATAAGCACAATTGCACAAGTCATAAGTAGTTTTAGATGTTTTGTAGTCATGCTTAAAAAAACTTTTAACCCATAAATAAGATGTGGCTAAAATTTAATTCAAATAGCTGAAAAAATACCAAATGTTCTTATACCCTTCAAAAGCTACTTATTATTAGGGTTGTTCACAGGTTGGGACGGTTCCATCTCGATCTCATTGTGGTAAACAGGGACAGGACGAGATTTTATAAGATTGGGACTGTCTCTAGATGCGACGTGACATTCCATTATTTTTTTTTTAACAAACTGTTGTAATTCTCAACCAGGATTTTTTTTATATTGTAATGTTTGTTTTTTTATTAGGCTTTTGAAGATAAAAAACATTTAAAAAATATTATGTTGAAAGCCTAATTATATAATATAAAGGTGTAAAAACAATATTATAAAAAAATTTCATAAAAGAAAAACTATATAATGGTTTTATGAATTATTTTATTGAAAAATAAGATTTTGTTGAGATAATATTACAACTTAAGAGTTGAAAATTACTATACAAAATAATTATTATTAATAAGTAAATTGAATAATTGAATAATAATTATTAATAAGTGATTTTAAAAAAAAAAGATTAAAGTGCATCCATCACCCTGAAATATTTTTTTAGGTGTATGTAGTCTCTTAAAATATTTTCTAGTGTATCCAATACTTCGAAGTATTTTTTAAGTATGTCCAGCATCCAGAAGTTTTTTTTTTTGGTTTAATACTGGATGTATCAAAAAATATTTTTGGGTGCTAGACACACCTAAAAAAATATTCTAAAGTACTAGATGCCCCCAAAAAAATACTTCATAATACTAGACATGCCTAAAAAAAAGTATTTTTAGGGGGAACGGGACTAAATAACCCCATTCCCCCTTCCTGTCCCGTTGTGGTCACTGATTTGTTCCCCCCGTAATCATCCCATCCCAATCTAAATACCCTTGTGTTACCCCTCCAACAAGCGAAGCCTTTATTCAAACCGGCAGCTTCCCGTTCTGTCACTCAAAAAGGACGGCCTCGACCTCGATATTATATCTTCCATGGACCCATGTTGACCTGTAGACTCGATTGATGACTCAAAGTTTGGGGTATTATTTAAGGAAAAAGACAGAAAAATGCACCTCCAACTCCAAAAGCCCAGAAACGTCCGCCCAATTCCACAAATCCCATTTTGGTACCATGAGACTAAATTGGGATTATTATGTAAAAGGAAAAGACCACATTGCCCTTCATTTTAAATATTATTTTTAAAATATCACAGCCCCTACTGGTCGGCCGGTCACCGGACCTCCGGCAGCGGCAGTCATCGGAGCTCCGGCGACCAGCCGACAATTGGTCACCGGGGCTCCGGCGGTCGGATTTTTTTTTTTTTGAAAATTTTTACAACTTCAATATAACGGTTAACAACTTTTGTAATGCTATTCACAACTTCAGTATAGCAATTAACAACAGCTTTTCTGGAAAATTCAACAAACTCCGGCGACCGGAAACAATTATTTTGAAAATTTTTACAACTTCAATATAACCGTTAACAACTTTTGTAATGCCATTCACAACTTCAATATAGCAATTAACAACAGCTTTTCTGGGAAATTCAACAAACTCCGGCGACCGGAAATATTTTTTTGAAAATTTTTACAACTTCAGTATAGCGGTTAACAACTTTTGTAACCCTATTAACAACTTCAGTATAGCGGTTAACAACAACAAACTCAAGCGACCGGAAACAATTTTTTTGAAAATTTTTACAACTTCAATATAACGGTTAACAACTTTTGTAAGCTTATGAACAACTTCAGTATAGTGGTTAACAACAGGTTTTTGAGTTTGTTAAAGGCATTACTGAAGTTATAAAAAAAGCCACTTTTTGAATTTTTCGAAAAACTTGTTGTTAACTGCAATATCAAAATTGTTAACCGTTATATTGGAGTTGTAAAATTTTTCAAAAAAACGTAATTGTTAATGTTATACTGAAGTTGAAAATTTTTACAACTCCAATATAATGGTTAACAACTTTTATAATGCTATTAACAACTTCAATATAGCAATTAACAACAAGTTTTCTAGGAAATTCAACAAACTCCGGCAACCGGAAATAATTTTTTTGAAAATTTTTACAACTTCAATATAGCGGTTAACAACTTTTGTAACCCTATTAACAACTTCAGTATAGCGGTTAACAACAGGTTTTTGAGTTTGTTAAAGGCATTACTGAAGTTATAAAAATGTCACTTTTTGAATTAAAAAATTTGTTGTTAACTGTTATATCAAAGTTGTTAACCGTTATATTAGAGTTGTAAAAATTTTCAAAAAAACGTAATTGCGAACGTTATACTGAAGTTGAAAATTTTTACAACTCCAATATAACCGTTAACAACTTTTGTAATGCCATTCACAACTTCAATATAGCAATTAACAACAGCTTTCTGGGAAATTCAACAAACTCCGGCGACCAGAAACAATTTTTTTGAAAATTTTTACAACTTCAGTATAGCGGTTAACAACTTTTGTAACCCTATTAACAACTTCAGTATAGCGGTTAACAACAGGTTTTTGAGTTTGTTAAAGGCATTACTGAAGTTATAAAAATGTCACTTTTTGAATTTAAAAACTTGTTGTTAACTGCTATATCAAAGTTGTTAACCGTTATATTGGAGTTGTAAAAATTTTCAAAAAAACGTAATTGTGAACGTTATACTGAAGTTGAAAATTTTTACAACTCCAATATAACCGTTAACAACTTTTGTAATGCCATTCACAACTTCAATATAGCAATTAACAACAGCTTTTATGGGAAATTCAACAAACTCCGGCGACCGGAAACAATTTTTTTGAAATTTTTTACAACTTCAGTATAGCGGTTAACAACTTTTGTAACCCTATTAACAACTTCAATATAGCGGTTAACAACAGGTTTTTTCAACCGCTATACTGAAGTTATTAACCGCTATACTGAAGTTGTTAATAGGGTTACAAAAGTTGTTAACCGCTATACTGAAATTGTAAAAATTTTCAAAAAAATTGTTTCCGGTCGCCGGAGTTTGTTGAATTTCCCATAAAAGCTGTTGTTAATTGCTATATTGAAGTTGTGAATGGCATTACAAAAGTTGTTAACGGTTATATTGAAGTTGTAAAAATTTTCAAAAAAATTGTTTCCGGTCGCCGGAGTTTGTTGAATTTCCCAGAAAAGCTGTTGTTAATTGCTATATTGAAGTTGTGAATGGCATTACAAAAGTTGTTAACGGTTATATTGAAGTTGTAAAAATTTTCAAAAAAATTGTTTCCGGTCGCCGGAGTTTGTTGAATTTCCCAAAAAAGCTGTTGTTAATTGCTATATTGAAGTTGTGAATGGCATTACAAAAGTTGTTAACGGTTATATTGGAGTTGTAAAAATTTTCAAAATAATTGTTTCCGGTCGCCGGAGTTTGTTAAATTTCCCAGAAAAGCTGTTGTTAATTGCTATATTGAAGTTGTGAATGGCATTACAAAAGTTGTTAACGGTTATATTGGAGTTGTAAAAATTTTCAAAATAATTGTTTCCGGTCGCCGGAGTTTGTTGAATTTTCTAGAAAAGCTGTTGTTAATTGCTATACTGAAGTTGTGAATAGCATTACAAAAGTTGTTAACCGTTATATTGAAGTTGTAAAAATTTTCAAAAAAAAAATTCCGACCGCCGGAGCTCCGGTGACCAATTGTCGGCTGGTCGCCGGAGCTCCGGTGACCGCCGCTGCCGGAGGTCCGGTGACCGACCGGCCATTAGGGGCTGTGATATTTTTAAAATAATATTTAAAATGAAGGGCAATGTGGTCTTTTCCTTTCACATAATAATCCCAATTTGGTCTCATGGTACTAAAATGGGATTTGTGGAATTGAGCGGACGTTTCTGGGCTTTTGGAGTTGGAGGTGCATTTTTTTGTCTTTTTCCCTATTATTTATTTATTTATTTTTTTTACAAACCATTGTAATTCTCAGTTTGGATTTCTTTTATGTTGCAATGTTTGTTATTTTATTAGGCTTCTGAAGATAAAAAAATATTTTAAAAAAATATGATATAGAAAGCTGAATTATATAATCTAAAAAATGTGTAAAAATATTACTGTAAAAAATACAAAAAAAAATACTATATAATAATTTTATGAATTATTTTATTACAAAATAATTATTATTAATAAGTAAATGAATAATTTAATAATAATTGTTGATAAGTAATTTTTTTAAAAGAGGGTTCAGATGCATCCAACACCTTAAAATATTTTCTCAAATGTATCTAGTTTCATAAAGTATTTAGTGGTACATCTAGCATTTCGAAGTATGTTTTTGATGCGTCTAGCACTCTAAAATATTCTTTTGACTCGATGCTAAATGCGAACAAAAATATTTTTAGATGCTGAACACATCGTAAAAGATATTTTAAGGTACTAGATGCGGTGTTAGATGCACTTAAAAAAAAGTATTTCATAATGCTAAATACATTACAAAATATTTTGGAGTATTGGACTGAGAAAATATTTCGAGATACTTGATACATCTTAATACAAAAAACAAATACCCTGATATTGGATGATCCTATTCTGCATCTGATCCCATCCCGATCACTATTTTGTCCCGTGATCTTCTCGTCCCAAATTAATTACCCTTATATTACCCCTCCAACAAGCGAAGCCTTTATTCAAACCAGCGGCTTCACATTCTGTCATTCAAAAGGGATGGTCCTCTTTTTCTCGATATTATTATTTTCCATGGACCCACGTTGACCAATAGACTCTACTGATGACTCGAAGTTTGGGGTATTATTTTCTCAATATTCATAAAGAATATGAAACTCTTATTTTGCAATGAAAAACATTCATTATCTTTTCCAACAAAGTTTGTAAGTTTTCCTGTTATGATACACATCTGTTTAAGCAAATAAAACCGTATATAGAAAAGGGCCCTCCATCTAACGGGACGATTTGGCCAAGAAAAAAAATCCAACAACGGACGATGGAGAACGTCACTATGGCACATCAGAAAAATCCGATGAAAGAAAATGGGTATAACCCTTGGGTTATTGAAGAGATTCCCAGCACTAACTCGCTAAGAACACGAAGTTGGCTTGTAAGCCATATAAAAGGCATGTCGAGAATCCTGTTGAAGCAATGCTAGTGAAAAAAATTAATAGAGGAAACCAAAACCATAAAAGTAGCAGCTAAATGGTGCGCAAACCAAGAAAGAAGAGGTAAACTCAACTCCCAAGTAGTAGCTAACTGGTGAACCTCTGCTGAGCTTCGGAAAAAAGTTTGGATATCTTGAAATCTCTCTTCAGAAATGTGTGTGTGTGTGTGTGTAGAACTAAATTAAATTAGTTCGCTTGTTGGGAAATGTTGTCGCATATCACAGGCTGTGCGTTTCCGGGAAATAATGTTGAGATATGGATCCAAAATATTGGAAGGCTCCATAGTCCATGGTGTGCTTCTCTGCCCCCGAGAACCTGAGTCAGGTCCGGCCTCATTTGCAGGAGTTTGTTGGGCCCCTATTTGAGATTGCGGGAAGGAATTAGGAGGAGTTTGGTCAGTCCAAATGAGAATCTCATTATCTTTATGATAAAAATATTCAAAAATCACCAACAAAGATTTACTCCAGCAGAAAAGACTAGTTTCTCATAACATGATAAATCAAAGTTCTAATTATCATTGAGAGAGGTATCCATAGTGCTTCAAATAGTATTGCCTCCAATGGAACAATACCTATGTGTAGCAAAAAACTAAAAATAAAAATAAAGATCTACATATGATATGCGGCCCAATCTAGGCCCAATAACATGAGTGCGCCTAATTTAATTAGGTAAACTCAGCAACACAGAGTTGGTCTGCAGGTATAAAGGTCCATTAATTTTCTTTGGGTCTAAAATTCGAGCCCCAAAGAAGACACCTCTCCTAAGAGGGGCAACCTAGTATTAAAAAAAAAAAAATAGTAAGATTATGAAAGATTAGATATTTAGTACGTGACGGCTTCTTAATCAGAATTACTTAATAAATGATATTGATGATCTCTTTTTCTGCACAACTGATTTTTTGCCCAAAAAAAAACTGACAAGAAAGTTCTCTAAGACAGAAGATTTCCGGTTGATCTTTTCTTGTTCTTGACAAGAGGTCATAATTGATGATCCACAATTAAGAGTTGCTCACAAGCATTTGAGCATGAAAAAAATTATTGCCATCATGATGTTTTTCCCTAGACGAATTGTTGAACGGAATGACCTTGGAAGCAAATTCACAAGTGATAGGAAGTAGCTCTTTGTGCTTTAAATTTTGCTATAATTATACTCCATCATTATCACTGATCTTCAAGTCTTGAAATTTGGAGCCAAGGGAACCAAAGATTTTTTGCAAGAAGAATTAGATAGAGGGGCTAATCTTGAAAAATAAAACTCACTCTGGATTTCCTTTATTACCAAATGAGATGGAATAGAGCAATATTTCTTTTTCTCTAGATCAAATTGATCAAGATAATGATTTCAAAGACAAGATGCAAAAGGCCATCCTCATTAACATGTCTGACAGTGTTCTTTAGCCATAGTTCTCAAAGCTATGAAAACCATGATATGATAATTTGATAAATAAGCAACGAAACCATAGAGAACAAGTCCAAGGAAAATAGACAAAAAGACGTCCTAATATTTCATCTTCACATGACAACCAAACAAGTTCCAAAAATATCAATATGATTCCTGGGTAGCACATCACAAGGAGGATAGCATTATGAAGCAGTTTCCACGTCAACAGTAGATTCTTATTAGGCAAGGATAATGACCATGAGAACTTCCAGAACAAACCACGCGGTCTTAAAGTTAAAAGGGAATCAGTCTAAATTAGTAAAGTTCTGGGATGATGTTAGAGAAGTTTTTTTTGGGGGAAAAAAAACAAAGTAACACCACATACCTTTGGCATTACAACAACGTAGTACTTCATTCAATTCTTAATATAAGAGATACTTAGCTAATTTACATATATTAAAAAAAACTAGATAAGTTGATTGATTATATTCAATTCTTAATATAATCTCTCGATTCAGGATGACGGAAACCTTGCGCTGTGTTCCCGATATTCTGGTGACACAAATCGGGATGCCTACTGGGCCTCTCAAACTAGTTACGATGATACTGTCTCCAAATATCAGCTTTTCCTCAGCAACACAGGTCCTTATCCTCTTTGTATCGTTAATGTCACTGCCAGTTCCTATGACAAACAGAGGATCTGGCCAATGGGTAAAATAGATGAGAATTATGATTTGTTTCCTAGTGACAACTTAAAAATTATAGGCAAAATCATTTACCGTCTCACTCTCCATTCTGATGGTGTCTTGCGGCTGTATGCTCATTTTGAGGATGATAAAGGGAAGCATCAAGTTAAAAAGCTATGGTCGCCACCAATTTTGGACGATCTTTGTAATGTGAAGGGCTTTTGTGGGTTCAACAGTTATTGTACCATCAATGACGAACAACCTTACTGCACTTGTATACCTGGAACTGACTTCATAGATCCGAGTCAGAGAAATCTTGGATGCAAAAGGAACTTCTCAGAAGCTGAATGTAGAGGAGGTGGGGAAGAAGATAATAATGAAGCTTTATATTCCATGTCTACCATGAGTAGAATGGCTTGGGGTGATTCTCCTTACATTGAGGAGGAAATTGAAGAGGATCAATGCCAATCTTCTTGTTTAAAGGATTGTTATTGTGCGGCTGCACTATATGAATATGGGCGATGCAAGAAACAAAAGCTTCCACTGAGATATGTCAAAAGACTAACACAAGATCCTTCCCCAACTCCCATAATCGACGCTGACACTGCCATCACTAACTACACCACGATATACTTCAAGGTGGGAAATCAAAGCCTCATCAAAAGCAACAATAATACACCTTATTCCATGCCTAAACCCATCAACAGAACCAGTAAGAAAGCAGTTGTGCTGATCATTGTTGTCATCTTTGGTTTTGCTATTCTTTTGTGTTCATCTGTTGCAATCTCTGGCCACTTAATTTCCAAGATTGGAGTTTTAAATTACAGGAGGTTGTTGGAAATTGGAGATTTAGGCTTGAGCCAAGGGATTACCCTGAGGGTATTTTAATACAATGAGTTGAAGAAAGCAACAAATGGATTCAAACAAGAGGTGGGGAAGGGTTCCTTCGGATCAGTTTACAAAGGAACTTTACACAGAGGAAGAAAATTGATTGCTGTGAAAAGGCTACACAAGTTTATTGAAGAAGGAGAGAGAGAATTTCGAGCTGAAATGCAAGCCATTGGGAAAACACACCACAAAAACTTGGTTCGCTTGCTGGGATATTGTGCTGAGGGATCTAAAAGGCTTCTAGTTTATGAGTATATGAGCAATGGTTCCCTTGAGAAGCTCATCTTTGGTGACAATACTGCACGCCCAGATTGGGAGCAGAGAAGAAGAATAGCACTGGACATTGCAAGAGGCTTACTATATCTGCATGAACAATGCCAGGCTCCTATCATTCACTGCGACATAAAGCCTCAAAACATATTGATGGATGAGTTTTTCACAGCTAAAATATCAGACTTTGGGTTAGCAAAACTTCTAATGCCAGATCAAACAAGAACTTTCACTCAAATTAGAGGGACAAGAGGTTATTTAGCTCCAGAATGGAATAAGAATACTCCAATAACAGTGAAAGCAGATGTTTATAGCTATGGCATTATGTTATTGGAGATTGTATTTTGCAAAAGAAACATGGTGGTCAACGTGGTGCATCCAAAGCAAATTGTTCTATCCAATTGGGTGTACAAGTGCTTCGTCGGGAGAGAGTTGAACAAGCTGGTTGTTGGGGAATAAGTGGACCTGTCATTGCTTGAGAATATGGTAAAAGTGGGGTTATGGTCACTACTAAAATGAAGACTTTTTATTTCTGTTTTGCATGACTTTTTACTTCTGTTTTGCGGAGGACATGAAAAGAAGGGACATAAAAAGTACCCCTTTTTTACTTCTATTTTGAACAGAAGCGAATAATGGTATTATTTACGTCTGTTTTAAACAGAAGTAAAAAAGTGATTTTTACTTCTGTTTCTCCAAAAACAGACGTAAATTCAAGTTTGGTTTTGAAGAAATAGACGTGAATTATGTCTATTTCGTTAAAACAGAGGTAAATTGACGTCTGTTTTGGTGTAAAACAGAGATTAAAAGTATGATTTTTTACTTCTGTTTCTTAAAACAGACGTGAATGTGCTTTTTTTTTTTTTAAAAAAAATCACTTTGTATGTACCACTTCCCCTACAGCCACAATAGCCATAATAGCCACTTTCCAGCAAGTTCAAATAGAATGAACCAGTCAATATTTTCAGCCAAGACATATCAACATCACAACTTCATCAATATATTGACACATTAACTAACTAGTCAAAAAAGAAGAACAAATTGCAAAAGTCAAAATTGATAACCTATTATCTCTATAAACATAAACTTGATCAATCCCTAGACCACCATTCTTGAAGCAGTTGCTGTGCCAAAAGGTCTCGGATGAAGTCAATATCATTAACAGTATATGAGTAGTCATTATCAAAGATCTATAAATTGACAAATGAACAAATTTAAACATATGAAGAAAATAAAATAAATAACAATTCAATTTAAAAATTCAACAACTATTTTTAAACTTTTCTTTGGATATTTTTCTTTTAAACTTTTTTTGTGATCATCTAAATACGATTGCACTTCTTCCATATTATTCAATATGTATAAGTGCGCTTGTAACACTTCTTCGCGACCCATACTCTTTACCTTCAGCCCCCTTATTCCTTTACTTGTACCCTTTTCATGCCGAGATGGTGTCTTAGCTATTATGTTTTACAAAATTCCATAGCTTCTTCTGCTACATACCTTTCAACAATTGATGCTTCAGGTTAATAAGGATTCTTGGAATAATTTTTTAAGACTTTCATGTATCTCTCAAATGGATACATCCATCTTAGAAAAACAGGGCCGCAAAGCTTTATCTCCCTCACTAAATGAATGATCAAATGCACCATGATATCAAAAAATGCTGGAGGAAAGTGCATTTCTAATTGAGATAAAATAACAGAACCCTCATTTTTCAATTCATCCAATTTCTCTATGTCAATGACTTTGCTACAAATAGCATTGAAGAAGATACATAATCTAGTTATAGTGCTCCTCACATCATCTCTCATTGTGCCTCGAATAGCCACTGGTAATAATTGTTGCATTAGTACATGATAATCATGAGACTTCATTCCCACTAACTTCAAATCATGCATTGAGACAAGCCTTTTCACATTAGAAGAATACCCCTGGGGCACCTTGATGTCATGCAAACACCGACACAAGCTTGTCTTTTCGACTTTAGACAATGTGTGGGCCGCAGGTTCCATATAAGCCCGCTTACCACCCTCTTTCAATTGTGGATGTAAGCGCTTTCATATTCCCATTTCAGCCAGATCAAGTCTTGCGTTAATTCCGTCTTTAGTTTTTCCAAGTATGTGCAAAAGAGTACCGATAAGGCTATTACACACATTTTTTTCCACATACATCACATCAATATTGTGTCTTACATCAAGACTGCGCCAATATGGAAGATCAAAGAAAATAGACCTCTTCTTCCACATGTTTTTCTCACTTGCAGCTTTTTGAGTCTTACCGAAAATGACATTGATTCTTTCTACTTGCTAGTAAACTTCCTCTCCAATTAATGCCTTCGGAGCCATGTTATGCTCTGGTGAGCCATTAAAAACCTTTTTCAATCTTCGATATGGGTGGAACCGATCAAGAAACCTCTTGTGACCGAGGTAAACTGTCTTTCTTCTGTGCTTAAGTTGGTGGAAGTATGTGTCTGCTTCACATATAGGACATGCTTTATGCCCTTTCACATTGTATCCTAATAAATTTCCATATGCAGGAAAGTCATTTATCGTTGTAAAGATCATGGCACGCAACTTAAAGGACTCCTGCTTGTATGCATCAAACACATCCACGCTTTGTTCCCACAACATCTTCAAATCTTCAATTAAAGGTGCCAAATAGATATCGATATTGTTTCCTGGTTGTTTCGGTCCTGAAATCATCATAGAAAGCATCATGTACTTGCGCTTCATACATAACTAGGGAGGTAGGTTGTAAATCACCAATAGTACTGGCCATGCACTATGTGTGCTATTAAGAGTACCGTAAGGGTTTATTCCATCTATACAAAGCCCAAGGTGAAGACTTCTTGGTTCAAGAGCAAATTCCGGAAACATTTCATCTATTTTCTGCCATTAAGAAGAATCAGCAGGGTGCCGAAGATATCTTCCATCTGATATTCTCTCATCAAAATGCCATCTTAACTTCTTCACTTCTGTTGCATTAGCAAATAAGCGCTTAAATAATGGTATTATCGGAAGATACCATAACACCTTCAAAGGTTGCCCTTTACTTGTCTCATCACCATCATAGTTACCAGTACAATCCATGTTCTTTTTCACTTTATATCGTGAAGTTTTACATTTTGGGCACTCACATAGACCAGCATACTCTTTTCTATATAATACACAGTCATTAGGACAAGTGTGTATCTTTTCATAGCCCATACCCATCCGAGACAAGATTTTCTTTGCCTCATACACACGATTTGGAAGAACTTATCAATTGGAAGCATATCACTAATCAATTGAAGCAATTCTGTGAAACTTTTGTCAGTCCACCCATTATTTGTTTTTAACTGAACAATTTCAATACAGCTGTCAATCATGTATACTTAGAACACCCAGGGTACAAAGGCATCTCTGTATCACTCTTCAAGTTATCATTTGCATGTGATCGCACAAAGAACTCTACCCCTACATCACGAATCATAACGCTCATTCTATCATTTACATCATCCATAACTTCCTCTTCTTCGAGTATTGAACTTGTTCCTACTTCACCATGCCATGTCCATCTTGTATATTGAAGATTTATACCATCACAAAGTAGGTGATCCCTAATATCATCAACACTTAGTCGCCTCTCATTTAAACACTTGACACAGGGGCAAAAATACATTCCGTTATTGCTAGGAGCATTCTTTTTAGCAAATTCAATAAATTGTTCTACTCCGTTCTCATATTCATTACTTGTTTTCAAAGCATTCATCCAACTATGATCCATTCCGTTACTACCTAAGGAATTTTAAACAATTTAATTCCATTCAGCACAGTCCCAATAAACATTAACCAAATTCAAAACTAATGATATTAATTGAATCCAATTCATTCCAATTACAACATAAAACATCTCATAATAACTATATCATCATGCCAATTCCTAAAATTTAAAAAGACATAAAAATTACTTTTACAAGTAGTGGAGATTTTACATATAACATAACAAAAATCCAAAGATTATGAGAACAAAGCTTTCCATTGACAACTAATTAATGCATAACAATCTTTTTAATCTTCAAATCCATTATCCAATTAATAAACATCCAATTTTTAAAGCTTCCTCTTGAATGTAATCAACATCTAATTCAATACACATAGGAAAATTTTCTTTTAGACATTTGACAAACACTTTTATGTATTAATTTTCAAACAAGTTAGTTAATAAGGATTTCAAACTTCAAATCTATTACCCAATAAATGTAAACAAATTTTAACCTATCTAAATACAATTTTTTCATTAATAATTTAATGTATACCCAATCCTTAATCTAAATTCAATACATATAGGAAACTATCTAAATGTAATCCCTCTTAGGCATTTTGACAAACACTTTGTATGCATTATTTTTCTAACAAGTATTAACAAGGCTTGAGATCTTTAAATTTTCTACCCAATCAATATATACAAATTTAAAACTATCTAAACACAATTCTTCAATAAAAATTTAAACAACAACCTCAGAAACCAATTCAAAATTCCTTAAGCTACTCAAACCATGTACAACATACTAAACCCACAATGCAACGATTGAATGAACTTACCTTCACTGTTCTGGCGTGCTTTCGAATCAAAGAATATCACGGCCTGGAGAGAGGATGAGGACAGTGAGCTGCTGTGCTTGTGAACTTCACTACTTCAGCCTTGGTAATCGACGGCGAGCTGCTGCAACACGAAAAAATCAAGCTGCATGAAATGCGCGACGGCAATGGAGGGAGGGCTACGACCTTGAGATAGCTGAAATCAGAGGGAGAGTCTTCGAGTAGCTCACGGCTGCTACAGGTAGAAGACGAAAATGAGAGGGAGAGAGCAAAAAATCAGAGTTGCCGCGCAAGATAGCTACGGGTTGGAGGTTCGCGGTACTGATGATATGAAGCTGATGCGCTATAGCTGCGGGCAAATTTTTTTAAAAATCAAGCCACTTCACATCTGTTTATTTGAAAACAGATGTGAAGTCACGTCTGTTGCTGCTAAACAGACGTGAAGTAACGTCTGTTATGAAACAACAGACGTTAGTTCACGTCTGTTTAGGATCAACAGACATTACTTCACGTCTGTTTTGTGTAAACAGACATGAATTAACATCTGTTGTTTCATAACAAATGTTACTTCACGTCTGGTTTATGTAAATAGACGTGAATTAACGTCTGTTTTGTTTAAAACAGACATGAAGTAACGTCTGTTGTTGTAACGTCTGTTGTTCCTAAACAAATAGGAACACTAATATTTCTCTTCTGTTTTTTAAAACAGACATAAATGAGGAAGGTAAATAACACATTTTGTTGTAGTGGGTGTATTCAAGACGAACCTTTTCTTCGGCCATCAATGAAGAGTTTGGTGTTGATGCTTGAAGGAGTTACTAATGTCGCTATTCCTCCTTGTCCATCTCACGATTCTATGTGACATTTCTCTGATGGAAAATAAAACGAGGTTGTGAATTTTGTGTTTTCTTTAGCATGGGTCTCCTCATAAACAACCCCCACAAATCAAACACACTTTATACCTCTCAATTTGTGGTGCAAATTTTTATTATGATTAGGTAGTACTATTTTGTTTGCATTAAGGTTTTTGTTTGTTAGTTTATATCAGATAAGTTTCTTTGAGTGCTTTCTTTTTTCTTCGATTATTGGTATTTGTACTTTGTTTGTTTGGTTATTAATAAATGGAACTTATTTTGGCCCAAAGAAAATATAACGCTTTAAGCACTGTGATCTAGACAAGCTTTTTAGTCCTTATTACTTCTGTTTTAACATATACACTCCCTCTGATGGATCTAATATATAAGACAGTTTTGACTAACTTCTCTTATGGTTTTTAATTATTGGAGATAATTCTATTTGAAGAACTAATGAGTGATAAATATGATTCATCACGTGATGAGAGACTAAGTTCTTTTATTAGTCCTAGTGTCATTAGTTATTGAACTACATTTTAGGCTAGGAGAGTTCATATATAGCACTACAATTATTTAGGATGCGTTTGGTATAAGGGATTTGGAGGGGAGGGGAGGGAAGGGGAAAGACTTTAATCATTTCCTCTTGTTTGGCAACACACAAATTTTAGAAGGGGAGGAAAAATTTTTCTTCCCCTCCCCTCCTCAAGCTCCTCTCCAAAATTAGGAGTATTTGGAGGGAAAGTACAATATTTTGTCATGTTGTGATCATTATGTCCCTATTTACTTTTAATATCCCTATACTATCCTAAATCCTTTTTTCTTGCCTCCAGACGTTGCTCTCTCCTTTGCATATAAATGTGAAGTTTAAAAAGATAAATGGACAATTCAATGAACAAAGTTTTGAGGATTTAAATTTTGACATATATATATATGTGTGTCAAAATTTAAATCATTGGAGCTTTATAACCATAAAGATAAAAATAGATAAAAACGAGGTCCCACGTCTAATGAGCCTATTTGTTTGACCAAATATTTCATTCACAGATGAGAAATAATATAAGTTGTAGCTAAATATACTCCAACCTTCTTTTCAAAATACTTCACGCTCTAAAGTATATTAAAATTTTAGTATAAGTATTGCTCAATATATTAAATGTTATTTACAATTCTATTTTATTAAACATTCTATAAAATTTAAAAAAATAATCTTAAATAATAAAGGTAAAATTGTCCATGTTAAAATATTTTTTCCTCCTCTTTCCTCATGAATCAAACAAAGTAATATTAAAACTCCTCCTCTCTCTTCTCTTTTTATAAATCCAAATAAGATAATATTAAAATTCTTCTACTTCTCTTTCCACCTCTTTTCTCTATTAAAATCTCTCACATCCTCTTCTTTTTATTGAGCCAAACAGACCTTTAAGTGACCAATCATGGCCCACAATGGAATTTTCTTTCCGCCAGGACAATGGAATGTTTAAAATTGGGTTACCCTTACTCGTCCAAGTTGTGAAAAACTGAAAATGACAACTTTCTTTGTAATATTGTATTGTGGACCCTATTTGACATGGACGCGGGGACTTATGGGGGGGGGGGATCTTAATTACCGTTTTTTGTCGTCTACTTCATATTTAATTACTCCTCTTGAGAAAACAAATTTAAAAGATTAGGATTTAAATATTTTATAAAATTATTTTTTAGATATCAATAAATCATATTTGTTTTTAAAAACTAAGATTAACTATTGATTAATTATGAGTTCTATCCAAATTATGTTAGTCCTGTCTAGTTTTTTGTTGGTTTCACTAATAACTTTTTTATGGCTAAAACTGTGAACATATAATCTCATTAAAACTATGTTTGGCAACTGAGGGTAGGGGAGCGTTTTAATAGAAAAGAAAAAAAGGAAGGGATTTTAATATTACATTATTTGGTTCCTAATGGGAGAGGATGAGAGGGATTCTATTTTGCCAACAAGAAATGCATTAATCTTAAAACTTTAGAAACGAAGATGTAAAATAAACAGAGAAAAATTATTGCAGAATCCCAAACGAGAGATATTATTATTACAAACCGATAAAATAATTAAATAATATGAAGTCCCAGTAAAATTAATAGTAAGAGATTGTTATTGGGCAATTAATAACTTATCCTTATTGATTAAATATGTTGGTGGTGGGAAATCAAATATACGTAGGAAATGCATCCAAGAGAGTCGAACCAAAGTGGTCTTGTGTGTGTCCTTGGCTTTGTGGAAATATGGTTCTTTTTTCATCCATTAAAAATTACTGGTGGAAATTTACCGTGCAAGTGTGCAAAGAAAAGCTGATAGAAGCTTCCGTTTTTCCCTCGAAATTGTTCTCCTCACTCTAAAGCTGTTGTATTAGCTTTCAATCCATGCCTTTACATTTGTTAATGGTATTCTGTACAAAAACTTTTAATATAAACTTATAATTTACTCTAATCACTATAATTATTCTGATCACACACTCATGTTTTCATCTTAAATTAGGTTATATAATATTTTTTTTATAATTTGATATGATTTGAACCTGATATTATCCCAAAAATTGAATTATAAACTTAACCTTATGACTTGACATTATGACTTGACATGGACTTGTCAATCTATGCTCTTACATTTGTCAACGTCATTTTGCAAAATTCTGATATGAATCTCATATATATTCATTCCTCCATTTCTTTCATTAAGGACAAAAATATATTTTTACAATTCTAATATTTTACTCATAGGTTTTTAAGGATTTTACATTAATTTCAATATTTGAAAGGACTTTATATTAATAAAATGTGTGACTATGTATAATTGTCCCTTTTTTCCTCGCCTGGAATTCATGCAAGATGCTTAAAAACGTTTGAATAGATTTGGTGACCTTACAGATTATCTAACATTCAATTATTTATGTAACCAAAAAAAAAACATTCAATTATTTAGTCCCTTGATTCATAATTTTATTTGTAGAATTATTACATGTTAGTTAGTCGATTTTTTTTTAAGCTTTATATATTGTTTTACGTATTATTTTCAGCTAATTATTTTTGAGAATTTTTATTAAAATTTTTATTGTTTTATTATTTTATGTTATCGGTCATGTTAACTGTATTTACCCTGTTTGAACTGTTCCTTCCCCGTCAGACTTGGTACATGAAAATAGTAAATTACATTTGCCCAAGAAAATGCAAAATTTTAATATTCTAAAGAATGAAGTTGGGACCCAAACTTTGGGACGCAAGTCCTTTGAAGCCTATGGTCAATGATAATTAGGTATAATAATGGGGGCCCAATTGGACGCTAGTTGAAGACCATTCTACGGTATGTTTGGATTGACATTGCTTTTGTAATGAAGTTAGAATAAAAGTCAGTTAGGATATGTTTAGAAAGGTGTTTTTAAAAAATCAGTTAACAAAATTAAAAGTTGTTTGGATGATTAATAAAAAATTGGTTTAGTTGTAAAATAACTGAAAAGGATATGAATTTTATTAAATACTAGTATTTAAAATTTTATATTTTTAATGTGATAATAGTTTAAAAAAATACATAAAACTATTATGATAAAATATGAATAGTTTTATTTGTGAAATTATAAAATAAAAATATTTGATACGCAGAAAAAATTTGAGAACACATTATAGATAATTAATTAAATATATATAATGGATAAATATGAATATAAATTAAAATTCATTTGGTCTAAATAAAATCTCATTATGCTACAAAGGAGATGAGGTAGAGGGGAAATATGAGGGTAAATTTTGGATATTATTTTTTTAATGGTTACTATTTGAAACTACAGTTTGAAAAGTCAAATTTTCCTCTGTTGAGTCCAACTGAAGCTAAAGGTTAGAAGTTAGTTGCAAAAATTAGCCCAGTCAAATAACATTTTTTGTCCAACTCAATTTATAACCTCAATTTCATCATTTCCAAGACACTTTTGCTGTTGGAAACGGAATCCAATATGCACGAATCACATAATGGTGACTCATTTCGTTGATTGAATTGAATAAAGACAATGCTTGTAAAACCCTTAACCTCAAAACATTATAACTTATCATAAAATTACTACTATGGTAGAAAAGAAAAATCTGTTAAATGAACTACCATAGTAGGAAGAAATTTGCATAATTTTGAATTTCATTTCACATTTAAACCGTTGCATGCAACTAAAATAATCCATTCATATACATCTATTGGGCCTCCGAGCCTCCGGCCCGGGTAACAACAGACATCACATTAGCCCATCTAAGTGATTCCCAACAAAATGATCCAGAGTTCATAAAACACTAGCAATGGCCTCCGGCCAACCAAAATAAGGAGATACATTCTCCCTCCATTTTACGACAAGGCCGGGTAATCAAATATTTCAAAAAGCAGTCCTAACGTGGCAATATATACTAGTCATACATATACAAATGCTAGAGGCCTAAAGCTAACCAAGCTCAAGCCTCTGCGTCTCTTCCCGATGGCCCACGCCTGGAACCTTCACCTAAAAACATTGTAAACCACAGGGTGAGACAAAGTCCCAGTAACTAACCTTTCCAATACTAGGTACTACTAAATAGGTGCTCGTGAGGTGTCAAGTGGGGCAGTTCACAAATAATATATAATGATAGCCACACAACAATCATGCAAGTGCAATGATGCAATCCCATCAAACCGAATCCCTCACTTTGGGGGATGTTCAGGAGCCGAAGCCGGCCTATCCCTCACTATGGGGGACGTAAGGAGCCATAAAAGGCCTATCCCTCACTTTTGGGGGACGTAGGGAGCCAAAAGAAACTATCCCTCACTATGGGGGACGTACTAGCTAGCCAGCCATCATGCATTAATGGAGGCCTTACCACGTGGTAGTAACAGACAAAACTCTCACCAATTCCCAATTAATGCATCATGCTCAAATCATAATCAAAGAGTAATAATCATTTCACAATTAACCTCATTCAGTGCATATCTTTCACAATACCAAAATTCATTCATCATTAGTCGAAACCCCACAAGACGGTTTTCCTTTTTATACACAACATACAGTTTGAACATAATTACTACTTAGAGCACAAAACATAAATCTACTCAACAAACCACAGAAGCAAACTAAGGATTGAAATTTTTAAGTCTCTACCTCTCGCTTACAAAACCAACGTGGCCCCCGTGCACCGAGACTCACAAGTGCTACCAACCACACCAACACACAACCAATATTCCAGCTTCAAACAATATGTCAAAAACACACTTGCAAAAAAAACAACACTAATTCCTACCTCCATAAACAAAAACTCTACTCCACTCTCTCATGATCATAACTTCCCAACTACAACCTACAACCAAGGTCCCATTCCATTAAAACCTAACCTTCTCATCATCCCACACTTAAATTAAAAATTCAAACCTTAAGACCCACTATAAGATTCAACACCCAAACATCCCATTTGAGCAATTAAGGTTCCAACAACAAATCTAAACCGATTAAAACATCCAATTAACCCTCCTTAACATAACCTAATTCACAAAACTCAAAATCAACTCTACATTATCATCCTCAATCCCCAATCATCTATCTCCATAAACCCTAACTCCAAAAATTCAAGATTCTTTAAATCCAAGGAAACTACACCGATTAAATACTTAAACTAACCCAAAGCAATCAATTAAACTCAAACAATCGGTCAAAAACCTCAATTTCATCACAACTTAGAAAATCCTAGGGTTCCACCAAAAATCCTCAGAAATTCCAAGAAAGAAAGAAGATTAGAGGTTAAAATCACTTACTTGAGGTAATGGATCCTTAGAAATGCCCCCTCCAAGCCAAAAGTTCGAAACCCTAGCAGAGCTCCTCTCTCTCCTCCTTCAGATTTCTTATTTTCGCACATGAATGAACCCTCCCGCGACTATATAGAATCGGGACCTTTCGCCGCGGCGAACCCAATCTTCGTCGCGGCGAACTAATCCCGAGAGGGATTACTCGCCTGAAAACCTGACTTCGCCGCGGTGAAAGCTTCCCGAGAGGAAACTCTCGCTCGTCCCAGAAAAACTTCGCCGCGGTGAAACCTTCCCGAAAGGGAAGCCTCACTCACTGAACAACTTCGCCGCGGCGTCCCCAAGACTTCTCTCCTCGCGGCCAAACCTTCCCGAAAAACACTCCACTCCCCTCTTAAAACTCCCTCCTAACTGTCCCGTTACTTTTCGCCGGGCGAACATACCCTGAGAGGGTACGTTCACCTATTCCTCCACCCAACCTCAAATTCACCCAAACACCCAATCAAGATTAAAAAATTGCTAATCTATTCTCAAAATCAACCCAAAGAGGCTATTTAAGGCTGCTGCGTTTGGATGACCAAGCAAACCATGGTTTGGAAGCTGAAACCATGGTTTGCTCCTGAAGTCATCCAAACAGGCCTGCTCCAGCTGCAACCGTGGTCCTGGCTGAAACCATGGTTTCCACCGGTGAAACCATGGTTTCAGCATAAGCCAAAATTTTTCGCTTCCTGGCTCTAATAATTGAAGGCAACGTCTGATCCCAAAATACCCTGACCGACACTTCAGATCTCCTTCATCCGCTTCGCCCGCTCCTTCATCCTCAGGCTCTTCTCTCTCGCTTTCTCGTCGCGCCATCCGCTTCGCTCGCGCCTTCATCCTCAGGCTCTTCTCGCTTCGTCGCGCCATCCGCTTCGCTCGCGCCTTCATCCTCAGAGGAAGCTCGCTCTGCTCGCGCCTTCATCCTCAGAGGAAGCTCGCTCTGCTCGCACCTTCATCAGAGGAAGCTCGCCTCTTTCTCTACTCGCCGGTTCGCTCTTCTCGTGGAGCTGCTCCGAATTCCACCGTCGATCTTCACTTCGCCGTCGCTGCTCGCCGTCGTCGATCTTCACTCAGCTCGTCTCTGAGCTTCATCAGCTGAGCTCTTCCCCCTTCTTTCGCCGGCCCTGCTCCGATCTCTTACCTCGGTAGTTCGCCCAGTCAGGCCTTCGATCTTCACTCATGTTCTGAGTGCTGCACCTCCGCATCGAAGTCGATAGGGGCAAAGCTCAGTGGAAGGCCCGATCGTGGCAACTCGTCCTCGGGTTGGTGAGGTCGCCGTTGGTCAGGTAAGCTATCTCCGGTGAAAAAAAAAAAATTTATCGCTGGCTTCAGTATTTTCCCTGTTAAACCGAACGATTGGCTTCAGTATTTTCCTCCCACTTTTGCTTTTGAAATTGTTGATGACTGGCATGTTGATCGAAGGAATGAGATATTATTGCTTGCTTCAGTATTTTGCCTGTGGTAAACCGAAAAATTTGATTGCTGGCTTCAGTATTTTCCTGTGGTAAACCGAAAATTTGATTGCTGGTTTATTGCTTGATTTTTGTATGAAACGAAATGTGGTTCTGGAGGCAGGGAATATATTTGGTGATATTGTTTTGGAGACGAGAAAGCCTGCGAATTGAATTCCACTGGGTATATAAAATGCAAATTCGTTTTGCTCTGGTTGCTTGGCGTGGGATCCCTTTTTCCTGTCCAAATTCGCCCAGAAGAAGCCTGTGAAGTCGAACAATATATTGGGACATTGCTTTTATTTTTGGAATGTGAGGCAGGAATGTGTTGTCGTGAATTATTGTATTAATGACTTTGATAAATTTATGGCTAATTTTTGAGAGCCAGGACAAATAGAATCACAACTCAAATCCGTGTATATATTGAAAGAAGTGATTTGTATTTGGTTAGAGGTTTATATTGCTGGTGTTTTATATTTTCAGTTGACAAATCAATAATTACATTCATCATGAATATTTGTATTAATTACACACATGAACGAATTTTTTCGAAAATTATTTGTAATACACAGTTGTTGTAAAAGTTGAGTACAATATGATTTATGGTGCATGATGGTTCAAATATGATTTATCTTATTATTTTGTCTTTCAATCATCTTTGTACAATAGTTAAGAAAAGGAAAAAATATATATAATTATTTAGTTAGTTTTGACGTTTTAAAAGTTAGTATTTTTAAACAAAAATAGATAATGAAGTTCCGAATAGGAAGGGTGTATTTTTTCTGGCCATTTAAAATTACAATTTCTTGTGTTATTTCAATTGATTTTGAGTTGATCAACCTGTGATGACTGAAGAGCTATAATTGTGCTATAGCATAATGCGTAAGAATACGGTGAAAGCTTCCTGGGACCTACGAACCACAAAAGTGTTTATTGACCTCTGCATTGAACTTGTGCAACAAGGGGAAAGAAAAGGTACTAGCTTAACAAAGAAAGCTTGGGATATTCTTAGTGATAACTTTACTGCCAAAACTGGAAGAGTGTATGAAAAATCTCAATTTAAGAATAAATATGATTCCCTACGAAAGGAGTGGCAGACATGGGATAGGCTGCTTCGTGAGACAGGATTGGGATGGGATACTGAAAGGAATACTGTCAGTGCAACTGATGATTGGTGGGAGAGAAAATAAGGGTAATTATTGAACCTTTTGATTTACATTTTCTCTACTTGTTAATGTTTTGTGTATATTTACTGTTTTTGGAATATTTTATGATATTATTGGTGTCTAATGTGCAGGAAGTTCCAAACTACGAAAAATTCAGAGAAAGAGGACTTCAATTTAGGGATGAATTGACTCAACTATTTGGAAGTGTGGCTGCAACTGGACCACAAGCATGGGCACCTTCTTCCATGACACTTCCAAGTGAAGGAACACCGAATGAAGATTTGGAAGAAGGGTCCGGAGATAGTGATGAAATTTTAGGTGCACCAAACTGGTATAAGTGGGGAATTTAACACAGTGAACTTCAATGATAATAGTGGAGGTAGTGGAGGCAACACTGAATTGAGGCAGGATACCAGTGGTGGGGGTACAAGCAGAGGTAGGAGTCGACCTAGTAGCTCACTGGGGGTCAGAAGGAAGAGTGAAGTCAAGAAGAAACGCACATCTCCCTCTATGAAAATAGCGGATGCAATTAGCAAGATTGCTGAAACAAATACTTTCTGAGGCCGAGCGTGGAAATGAGGTCATTTCACGAGCAGAAGCTAGAAGGTTGGAAGAAGAAGCGCGTGCTTATGAGGTTTCAATTAGGGGAGTCCTGTCTCACCTGAAAACAGTTCCTGAAGTTGTCAGTGATCCTGATTTCTTTAGACGGTGCACACAACTCCTTATGGAACGGCAGGATGCACGAGAAATGTATGCAGCTCTGAAGGATCAGAAGGAACAGCTTCTACTCATTTTAGAGCATTTTACTAGGGATTTATGACTTGTTTATTATATTAGACAGTTCATATGTGTATGTTTTTATGTGACCAGTGGATTGTTATATGAATCAGACAACTCTGTAACTTTTATAAATGTTTCGTAATTTCTACGTAGGAATTCTAAACTTTATGTGTATGTGCACAGGATAAAACGAATATGGATGATGAAATTAAACATGTGGAAGAGCATGCTAAGGGACGGAAAAAAAGAGTTAACAAAGTTGCAGCATTGGTTGGTGCATACGCTACTTTGAACTTGTGTAAGGAGCCTCGGCATACAAGTGCTTATACAGGCTGCATATGGGTAAGGGATGTTTTAGATGGCAACTCCAGTCGTTGTTATAACATGTTTAGGATGGAACGGGATGTGTTCTTAAGTCTGGTGGAACAATTGCAACAACATGGTCTAAAAGAAACTAAAAATATAGGGATACATGAATCAGTTGCAATGTTTTTACATACCGTTGGGCATGCACTTAGTAGCAGAATGCAGCAAGAAAGATTTCAACATTCAGGGGAGACAATTAGCAGACATTTTCATAATGTCCTAATGGCATGCTGTAGACTTGCCATGTCTAATATCAAACCAAAAGATCCAACATTCCGGCATGTTCATACAAAAATTCGGTTTGGTAAATACTGGCCTTTTTTTAAACATGCTATTGGAGCAATTGATGGCACACATGTTTCTTGCGTTGTCAGTGCAACAGATCAAACTAAATTTATCTCTAGGAAAGGAACAGTGTCACAAAATGTCATGGCGGTTTGTGATTGGGACATGTGTTTTACTTTTGTCTTGGCCGGATGGGAAGGTAGCGCACATGATGCTCGGATATTTGATCATGCCCTCACAACTCCTTCAATGAACTTTCCCCATCCACCTGAAGGTATTTTTTTATTTCCTATATTTTTTTTTATATTTAGCTTAACAATAGAAACATAATTTACAATAATTTCATTTTTTATATAGGAAATATTATTTGGTGGATGCTGGATACCCAACACCGAATGGATATCTCGGCCCATACAGACGGGAGCGTTACCATTTGCCTGATTTTCGAAGGACATCTGGGTTTGAAAATGACAATGAAATCTTTAATTATTTCCATTCAAGTTTAAGGAGTACAATTGAAAGAACTTTCGGAGTTTGGAAAAAAAGTTCGCAATCTTACAAAACATGCCATCTTATGATTTTGAAACACAAGTTAAAATCGTTTGTGCAACGATGGCTATACATAATTTTATTAGAACGACATCTATTACTGATCCTGGATTCGTTCAGTTGGAAGAAGAAGGTACTTATGCAGAAGATGATGATGATGGGGTTAGATTTTCACGTATACATTCATCAATTCAATCTTCATCTTACATGGCTCAGGTTCGTGACAGCATAAGAGACGAACTTGTTAATTCAATACGAGGATAGTAGTCATGTCTTATTTATTTCCTTTATCATAGATTGTAATATGTAGTTAAAAACAAAATCTATTACAAATGCTTTGTATCGATGCATCATCTTAATGATTATGACACTTCTTTATTTATATTTCTCTTATTAATATTATGCCTTATATTCTCAAGCTAATTATTACTTACTTGAATAATTAATAAATTATTTTAAGACGTGTTTATTCTATTTTGCAACAAAATAATTCATCTTCTCTAAAAATATTTTTCACTCTTATATTTTATGAATATATGTGTGTGGTGACAATTAATTAATTAATTGTATTAAACATCAGAGGTTATTATACATGTAGTTATGAAAAATGTTATGGGATTTCACGTTTACAATCTTTAAACAAAATTAATATTTTTCTGTTCTAAAAAAAGCATTTTCTATAAACATTTAATATTATGTTTTATAAATATATGTACACATATTAATTATGTATTAATTATCTTATATATTATTAATTATGTTAGTAAAAATTATTTCATTAACAATTTATTTCTTCAAATCAAAATAAATCATAAAATCTATCCCTTATATAATTATCATATTAACTTATAACCCTTTTTGGTCATTTCCACATGTCAAAAGCACTTC